>NW_027126751.1:0-69844 GCF_037325665.1 Littorina saxatilis | reverse complement strand
CCCCCCCCCCCCCCCCCCCCCCCCCCCCCCCCCCATGTGTACACGCAAGCACAAGACCAAGTGCGCACGAAAAAGATCCTGTAATCCATGTCAGAGTTCGATGGGTTATAGAAACACGAAAATACCCAGCATGCTTCCTCCGAAAACGGCGTATGGCTGCCTAAATGGCGGGGTAAAAAAACGGTCATACACGTAAAATTCCACTCGTGCAAAATACACGAGTGTACGTGGGAGTTTCAGCCCACGAACGCAGAAGAAGGGGGATGGGATGGGAGGGGGGGGGGGGGGGGGGGAAGGGGGGTAGTCTTGAAAAGGGGGGTTCCACTGTATGGTCGTCCCTGTGATGGTTGGCACCTCCAGTAAGAGAACACCTCCCATGAACGAACACATGTTGTCCCTTTCGTCTATTATTTTGACCAAAATTCACATCATGAAAGAAATTCACATCATGAAAGGCCAGCTACAATGTAGGGACATTTTGACGCGTTCTTAAAATCACGTTTATGTTGCGCCAGAACTTGACCAGCCACTGTGGAGACCCCCCGCGGGTTAGGGAGAAGAATTTACCCGATGCTCCCCAGCATGTCGTAAGAGGCGACTAACGGATTCTGTTTCTCCTTTTACCCTTGTTAAGTGTTTCTTGTATAGAATATAGTCAATGTTTGTAAAGATTTTAGTCAATCAGTATGTAAGAAATGTTAAGTCCTTTGTACTGGAAACTTGCATTCTCCCAGTAAGGTCATATATAGTACTACGTTGCAAGCCCCTGGAGCAATTTTTTGATTAGTGCTTTTGTGAACAAGAAACAATTAACAAGTGGCTCTATCCCATCTCCCCCCCTTTCCCCATCGCGATATAACCTTCGTGGTTGAAAACGACGTTAAACACCAAATGAAGAAATAAAGAAAGCCACTGTGGAAACATATACTGCCTGTTTGACTTTTCTTCCCCACAATTTCATTACAGAGGTGGCACAAAATTTAAGAATTGTTTCTTTACCAAGCTTTCCTATTTTATTTTATTGTACAGATCTTTGTGAAAAAAAGTCTTCGAAAAATTGTTTTCTTGTACAAATTGTGGAGGTTGAAAAAGTTTGTTGGCATTTGTGTGTGTTTACAGAAGAGGTTGCTGCGTATGAGTTGAAGAAGGCTGACAAGGAATCAAAAGAACAGAAGATGTGAGTCTTGACTCGGAATATTGTGATACTCCATGAGAGAGAGAGAGAGAGAGAGAGAGAGAGAGAGAGAGAGAGAGAGAGAGAGAGAGAGAGAGAGAGAGAGAGAGAGAGAGAGAGAGAGAGAGAGAGAGAGAGAGAGAGAGAGAGAGAGAGAGAGAGAGAGAGAGAGAGAGAGAGAGAGAGAGAGAGAGAGAGAGAGAGAGAGAGAGAGAGAGAGAGAGAGAGAGAGAGAGAGAGAGAGAGAGAGAGAGAGAGAGAGAGAGAGAGAGAGAGAGAGAATGAATGCGTGTGTGTGCCTACTTGCATGTGCATATGTGTGTGCACTAATGCAAAGCAAAAAAGAGTTGTGTTAATGTGTTCCTAATTCAATGTTTTATTTGAAAACAATTCCATTTGGTAACACTCTGACTTGGGGAAACTTTCAGAACTATAGATTACCTTTCTGTACCTAACCCTACCTTTCCTTATGCTACCTACTCTACCCTTACATTAACCTCTCATACCCTTCATCTCCCCTTCCTCACCTTACCCAACCATACCTAGCCCTACCCTACCCTGCCCTACCCAACACTACCCTACCCTACCCTTCACTACCCTACTCTACCCTACACTACCCTACTCTACCCTACACTACCCTACCCTTCACTACCCTACTCTACCCTACACTACCCTACTCTACCCTACCCTACCCTTCACTACCCTACTCTACCCTACACTACCCTACTCTACCCTTCACTACCCTACTCTACCCTACACTACCCTACTCTACCCTACACTACCCTACCCTTCACTACCCTACTCTACTCTACACTACCCTACTCTACACTACCCTACACTACCCTACTCTACACTACCCTACCCTACCCTTCACTACTCTACCCTACCCTTCACTACCCTACTCTACCCTACACTACCCTACTCTACCCTACACTACCCCACCCTAGACTACCCTACCCTAGACTACCCTACTCTACCCTACACTACCCTACCCTTCACTACCCTACTCTACCCTACACTTCCCTACCCTACCCTTCACTACCCTACTCTACCCTACACTACCCTACCCTACTCTGCCCTAAACTACACTACCCTACTCTACCCTGCCCTGCCCTACACAACCCTACCCTACCCTACTCTACCCTACCCTTCACTACCCTACTCTACCCTACACTACCCTACACTACCCTACTCTACCCTACACTACCCTACCCTTCACTACCCTACTCTACACTACCCTACCCTACACTACCCTACTCTACCCTGCCCTACTCTACCCTACACTACTCTACCCTACCCTGCCCAACCCTACCCTACACTACACTACCCTACTCTGCCCTACACTACTCTACCCTAAACTACACTGCCCTGCCCTACCCTACACTACCCTACTCTACCCTACACTATCCTACCCTGCCATACCTTACACCACACTACCCTACTCTGCCCTACACTACCCTACCCTACTCTACCCTGCCCTACACCACTCTACCCTACCCTACTCTACCCTACCCCACACTACCCTACCCTATCCCATACTACCCTACCCTACACTACACTACCCTACCCTAGCCTAGCCTGCCCTCCCCTACTCTACCATGCCCTGGTGTGAAGTTGTCATGTAATAATCTTTAGCGCTGATAATTATGTGTTTTCTGTTGTCACATGTTGATGCTGTACTTGATTTCCTTTGCAGGGACCCCAAGGAGATGGTGAGGCCCAGGATCCGACTGCTGGACTGCATCAGTAGCTTTGCTGCCGAGGAGCTGGTGGACGATTTCTACAGCAGCGCCATTCAGGGCAAGACACAGGCTAAAAAGTCGGTACCTCTTTACATGTAGTGAACACGAGAAAAGAGGGGGTGGGGGAAGGGCAGGAATGGGTGACAGAATGTGGGGGGGGGGGGGGGGGAGTTTGTCAGGTTTTAGATTTAAACAAATGTGGGGCTACATCTCTGTTATCAATCAATCAATCGATATGAGGCTTATATCGCGCGTATTCCGTGGGTACAGTTCTAAGCGCAGGGATTTTTTTTTATTTCAATTTTTTTTTATGCAATTTATATCGCGCACATATTCAAGGCGCAGCAATTTAATTATGCCGTGTGAGATGGAATTTTGTTTGTTTTTGTTTTTGTTTTGTTTTTTTGTTATGAAGATCATAAACAGGGCGTGTGCGTGCATACGTGCGAGCGTGCGTCGTGTGTGTGTGCGTGTGTGTGTGTTGTGTGTGTGTATATGCACATGTGTGTGTGTGTGTGTGTGTGCGTGCATGCATACATGTGTGTATGTATGGGAGTGCAGGCGTGCAAATACTTGGTTTGTGGCCCAAGTGTATCAACCTAACTTGAAATATCCCTAATAGATTTATAGCAACACCAACAACAAAAAGAGGAGCAGGAATTTTGTTTTGTAAGGCAAAGAGCAATTACTCAGTCTCAATTTCTTCATCCCTGAATACATGTAATTCAGTACTATTATATACACGTATATGCTTTTATCATTTCAGAACCACAAGGTTGGCTTCTTTCCCTGACTACCTGTTTCTACAACTCAAGAAATTCACTGTTGATTTGGACTGGACACCAAAGAAACTAGGTAAGGTGTACAGTGAACACACCTGAGAAACTAGGTAAGGTGTACAGTGAACACACCTGAGCAGCATTCTGCCATGTCTTGATTATATGTTTTCATATTATGGGCGTTTAGGTGGGTGTTGTTTTACTCTGTAAGAGAGTGTTAGTAATTATTTTTAGTATGTTTGCTTTTATATTTAGTCAAGTTTTGACTAAATATTTTAACATCGAGGGGGAATCGAAACGAGGGTCGTGGTGTATGTGCGTGTGTGTGTGCGTGTGTGTGTGCGTGTGTGTGTGTGTGTGTGTGTGTGTGTGTGTGTAGAGCGATTCAGACTAAACTACTGGACCGATCTTTATGAAATTTGACATGAGAGTTCCTGGGTATGAAATCCCCATACGTTTTTTTCATTTTTTTGATAAATGTCTTTGATGACGTCATATCCGGCTTTTCGTGAAAGTTGAGGCGGCACTGTCACGCTCTCATTTTTCAACCAAATTGGTTGAAATTTTGGTCAAGTAATCTTCGACAAAGCCCAGACTTCGGTATTGCATTTCAGCTTGGTGGCTTAAAAATTAATTAATGACTTTGGTCATTAAAAATCTGAAAATTGTAAACAAAAATAAAAATTTATAAAACGATCCAAATTTACGTTTATCTTATTCTCCATCATTTGCTGATTCCAAAAACATATAAATATGTTATATTCGGATTAAAAACAAGCTCTGAAAATTAAATATATAAAAATTATTATCAAAATTAAATTGTCCAAATCAATTTAAAAACACTTTCATCTTATTCCTTGTCGGTTCCTGATTCCAAAAACATATAGATATGATATGTTTGGATTAAAAACACGCTCAGAAAGTTAAAACAAAGAGAGGTACAGAAAAGCGTGCTATCCTTCTTAGCGCAACTACTACCCCGCTCTTCTTGTCAATTTCACTGCCTTTGCCATGAGCGGTGGACTGACGATGCAACGAGTATATGGCCTTGCTGAAAAATTGCATTGCGTTCCGTTTCATTCTGTGAGTTCGACAGCTACTTGACTAAATGTTGTATTTTCGCCTTACGCGACTTGTTTTAAAATTTTATTTTGTTTGCTGTTTTCCCTGGGGAAAGGGTGTGGGCAGCAAGGAGACTTCTTCTTCTTCTGCGTTCGATGTTGATGGCCGTGCTAAATCCTCAGACCAGTGGCTGCCAGGAAGTCCGCAGTCTTGCGCAGTTCGTCGGCAGGACCCCAGAGTTTGGCTCCAACACTGGTCTCTTCTTGCCAGAACTTCTGGCGTATTGTCTCTAGATGGGGGCAGTTCTGGAGAATGTGCTCCGGAGTTTGCTCTTCCGAGCCACATTCACAGTGTGCGTCATCCGCAAGGCCCAGTCTCTTGAGGTGTTTCTTCAGTCCACAGTGCCCTGTCCTTAGACGAAAAATGGTGGTTTGGCTTCTCCGGTCTAGTTTGTTGATGGGGTCTTCCTGTGGGTTGTAGTCTCCGTTTCTCTTTTTCCAGTTTTCTTTCTTCTTCCGTTGTAGAAGAGTCTTGGCTTCTTTGTACGAGCAAGGAGACATGTCTTAAATTGCATTTTCCAGCCAGTTTGCTGTGAATTTCTTTTTCTGTTTTTTGTTGCAAATACCTGTTTTTCTTTCATTGTCTTTTCATGCAGCTGCTGCATTTTTTAACAGAAAAGTGTTCCCGTATGGGAATTATTTTTTTCAATTAAAAACTTAACAAATTAACCGACCGACATAATTTGACTTTCTTTTTTCTTTCAGATGTGTCTATTGAGGTACCAGATGAACTCGACCTCTCAGCACTTCGTGGCAAAGGGAAGCAACCCAATGAGGAGGAGTTACCCTCTGATCAACCAGCACAGCCAGGTTGATATGATATGATTTGATATCTGTTGCTTTTTGGGTCCAGCGGACCATATAGGCCAAATCAGGACCCCACAGCCAGGTTAATATTAATAGATATCTTACATTAGCAGATGAGATGTGATCTTAAATCCCGTCGTGATATAACCTTCGTGGTTGAAAACGACGTTAAACACCAAATAAAGAAAGTGATCTTAAATCACCTGCAAATATGCCACATGGAAAAAAAAATAGTTATAGACGGTGATCATAATTAGTGAATATTCTAAAGTGTCTTTCTGGGGTTTTGTTTCTTTACTTTGTTTGTGGATAAACATGTAAAGAAGAGCTTTTCTTGTGACATAGTAGTGCAAATGTGTGTAGTTTTGAGGAATGAAGGTTATGATACACATGCATCCATCATACACACACGCATGAATGTACGTACACACGCACACACACAGACACTGAGTCATGCATGCACACACACACGCACACATGCATGCACACATACACTTACTCATCTCTCTCTCTCTCTCTCTCTCTCTCTCTCTCTCTCTCTCTCTCTCTCTCTCTCTCTCTCTCTCTCTCCACACATTCTCTCTCTTTCACTCACTCTCTCCACCCTCCCTCTCTCTCTCTCCACCCTCCCTCTCTCTCTCCCCCTCTCTGGGCGAGGGCTGGTTGAAAAAAAGCTGGTTTGTATTGCTTATGCCAAAACCTTCTTGAAATAAGATTTGATTTGATTTGAATTGATATGATCTCTCTCTCTCATTCTCCCTTTTTTCTTTGACCTTATCACCACAACCTAACATTGCTGTGTTGATGTTTCAGAAATCAGGATAGACGAGGGTATGGTGGCCCAACTGGTGGATATGGGATTCCCACTGGAGGGATGTCGCAAGGCCGTCTACCACACGAAGAGCCAGGGAATCGAACCTGCAATGAACTGGGTTATGGAGCACATGGGAGACCCAGGTGAGCTTGGTTTCTGCAACACCAACTCTCCAAATTTGCTTTCGCTCGCATTTCAATATCTAAATAAACAAACTTGTGTAAACCTGTACTCTTCAAATTTGCTTTAGCTCACATTTCAATATGTTAAAAATAAAACTTGCGTAAACCTGATATCACACATCAAGGCATGTAGTAGTCTCTATTTATGATCAGTGACCTTGGACATTTGTAAAAGCAATCATTTTGTTTGGATCATTCCTCATAGAACAGCAAATATTTTAGAATCAAAAAACAAGAATTAGAGGTTATTGGAAGGTTTTGTTGTACACAAAACAAAGTGTTACTAATATTTGATATTGATTCATATGATGCGTATTACGAAAGGTGAGTTGTATAAGCATTGTATTATTACAAAAATGCTTTTTATAAATGTCCCAGACTCAATTTCATGGTAAATAACATGAACATGACTGTGTGCAGACTTTGGTGACCCACTACAGCTGGTAGCCAAGGGCAAGACCTCGGAGTTTGTTCCTAACGAAGATGCACTGGCCATGATCTCATCTATGGGCTTCTCTCGCCCACAGGCCATCAAGGCTCTCAAAGCCACTGTGAGTAGATATTATTTCTAATATGAGCTGGCAGACGAATGCTGATATCATTTTGAGAAATGTCTTATTATTTGCTAACAGTCAGCATATTAGAAACAACGGTTTTATTACTGTCTATTTTGACCAAAAAAATTGTTTAAGCGACCCCGCGAATTAGACAAAATAGCCGCAATGAGAATTGGATCGCTCCTATATGATTATGCCTGTCAAATTAAAGCATTCTTGTGACCTGGGTCAGCAAATCACTCACCTGACGTGATGAATAGTAACAGGTGAAATGTGTTCACACAACAATTTCACAAGATTGAACATGCTTTTCAGTTGCTTAGATATTTCTTTTCCAACATAGAGCGACAGATTTAGAATCAACGCCAGACAGAAAGGAAATGACATGAAGATATATTTGGCGTTAATTGAGAGGCGCAATTTCATTTGATTCTTCCGAATGTTGACAAGGACATTTTCAAGTGAGCTGGTCAGCATTGCACACTCTGAGGGTGGGTGGTGCCTTGCCGTTCTGTAAAGCACCCACCGACAAAACTGGCTTTTCAGTATGTTTTAGATAAAGAGAGTATTATTTGACAGCATTCGAAGTGTCATTCTTTAGAATAAATCGTGGGAGTTCCAGCCCATGAACACAGAAGAAGAAGGAGTTTCTGTGCATAAACTGTAACTGATGTGTTTGCGCCGTGAACAGGACAACAACGTGGAGCGGGCGGCGGACTGGATCTTCAGTCACACGGAGGAGCTTGACCAGCCCGAGGAAGTTCCCATGGATACTCAGGGTGCTGCCGGTCAGCAGGGGATGAAGTTCCGTGACGGCTCAGAGAGTAAGTCAACACAATTCTTTTGCCCATTTATGTGTGTATGATTGTTTGTTTGTTTGTTGTTGTTGGGTGTTGTTGTTTTTTTGTGTGTGTGCGGTTGATTTCTTCTTTTCTTTTTTATTGCGGTCTTTCTAACTTTGATATTCTGGTTGCATTTAGCTTTTTTTTTTTTTTTTTTTTTTCCATTTATTTGCTTGTTTTGTGAATATTATATGTCTTGTATTTGGACAAATTTTTAGACAAGAAAATGTGCCTTAAACCTTTATCCTTGTAAAATAAAGTTTGTTAGTTCGTTCCTTGTTCACCCTCCCCAAAAAATGTAAGAACGAAACGAACAAAAACGAGGGAATGAAAGAGAAGAAGAAGAGTTAACATATGACCCTCCACCACGAAATGAGTCGCATGTCACCTCGCGCGGTTCTGCGCTAGGCTTAATATAAGTCCGAGGAGTGTCTGGTAACAGTGTGAGGGTCACCTTAGTCACAGGCTTATAACTCAAACAGTGTTTGCTCTTTTCTAAAACGGTTTGCACCACTGGATAGAGCATAACAAACTCTTTAGAAAAATGTAAAAATATGAAAATCATGCAAAGGTGACATGCGACTCATTCCGTGGTGGAGGGTCACATATTCTAGATAGTGTCTTTCAGAAAATAAGAGGACACAAATGGGCTTCTTCGTTTTGATTTCTTTTTTCAAGTACATGCACAGATGTCTTTGCATTTGTCTTGTCACCAAGCTTCAGAGATTGCAGTCTGTGTTTGAGTTCGGTGTCCGAACACCCCTAGTGTGCACACATACGCACGGTAAAGATCCCAAGCTCACAGTGAAAGTGTCAAGGCTGGGAAACATGAATACACGCATGCAGAAAAAAATGAAACAAATATTGGGTAGCACCATACTGTATGGCAGCTAGCTTTCCCCAGGGAGACAGCAGCCCGAATTTCCATGGGGGTAACCTCACAGGACTTAATTCTTCTTCTTCTTCGTCGTTCACTTTCTCTCATTTTGTGATTTGCGTGATGCAGCGCTTTTTGGCACCCAGGGGGTCCCGCATCTCCGACTTCGGCCTTGGACGTTGGTCAAGGGTCCCTCCCCTAGACCAATTGCCTTCCTGGGCTGTTGAGCTTGGTCTGCCCGTGGTTCTATTTCGGAGTTTCCCTTCTCCTAGACTGGTTACCTGCCAGGGTTGACGAGTCCAGTCTACCCGTTTGGAGGTTGCTGAGATGACCGCTTGTGTCCTTGGGCCTCTGTGCCGTCACACCGGTACTGTCCAGCACACCTCCGTCTTCACCAGAGCCCCGTTAGCCAGCAACCAACCTGTCCGCCAAGGGAGAACCCTACCAGTATACTTCTCACAATGAAAAATCACCCCTACGTTTTAGGGACAGTGAAATTTCAGCGCTTTTCTTCCGACGGCATAGCCGATTTTCTTCCGACACCACCACACCACGATGAGGAGGGGATGGTCTTTATGATGGACAGGACTTAATGAAATCTTATCCTTATCCTTAGAATGGTTGTAATTTCTGGCTGCTTCTTTCAGAGTACAAGCTGGTGGCATTCATCTCACACATGGGAACCTCCACCAGCGTCGGTCACTACGTCTGCCACATTCTCCGCCAAGGTCGCTGGGTCATCTATAACGACGAGAAGGTCGCGCTCTCCGAACACCCGCCCAGGGACCTTGCCTACCTGTATCTGTATCAACGAGTGTAGTGCTTGACTAGTGCTTGGTGCGGGTTTGAAATGTCCTGGGTTTTTGCTTCTGTTTTTGTGTTGATGTTCACCTTATTTGTCTTGTTCTGAGGACTGAACGCTGTGTGTGTTAAGCCCATCCTTAATTCATCAAGAAGTCAACTTCGTAAAGTCTTTTTACTGAAAACTCAGTGCTAAAGCTTTGAGCGGCCAGGTTCGCGAAGTATACTGCGCGTAGTCGACTTTGCGAAGTATTTTTACCCAAAACTCAGTGCTAAAGGATCATGCTCGCGGCCAGCTTCGCGAAGGATACTGCGCATAGTCGACTTCGCCCAGTTATAGACAGGCTTAGAACACACTGCTGTATCAAAATCACACATTCTATGCATTTCTTGTGATTTATTTTTTACCCCTTGAAATATGTGATTGTATTCCCCCTGAAATGGTTTTCGCCTGTTTAAAAATTGTTCACACTCTCATTTGCCAACCTGCTGTAGCCCAGTTCCTCTAAAACTCCTTATTGCTTGGTCCCTCATTTGCCAAATCACCAGCACAAACTGAACAACGGTAGACACATGACTGCAAGTTGGGATTTACAAAGGAATGACACATCTAAACAACAAAATGAGATGAACAAAGTTAAAAAACAAAAGAAATCTGTACTCACCAATACAAGGACAACACACACACACACACACACGCACATTCGCATGCATGCATTCACGCACATACACACACACACACACAAAGAGTCCTTTCTTCACCTATATGGAAGCTTCTTCGGAACAACAAACAAACAAGCACAAAGAAATTACACATGTGACTGTTGAATCCTTTTAAGTATAGTCTATACCTCTCTGATTTGAGAATGGTATGTGACATGGCACTGGATACAATGAGATGAATTGATTCTTAGAACAGCACTTGCAGTTCTGTTTGGAATGCTTTTTTTTCATGCAGTTTATATAATTATAAACTTCTGGTTGAAGAAAGTGAAAGTAACAGGGTGCAGATCGGCTGATTTTTTGTGGAAGAGAGTCTTTGTTTCATTAAAAAAAAAAATACAACGGGGGAATGCAGTTAACCTTCGCCGTAGGTCGTGAGTACTTCAGTAACAGTCCGGACTTTAATTGCGAATATCTCGAAAACTAGGTGGAATTCTGTAATGAGCTTTTGGAAATGCCTCAAACACCTAAAAATCTATTATCTCCTAAACCCGCATTAAAATTGATTGACAGGTAATTAAATAAACAAAGGTCAAACATCGACTATCTTCGCAGCACGTTGTGAGTACTTATGTAACCATACTTCTAACAGTGTAAGGGAGATAATTGTGGGTTCGATGTCAAAATAAAAGCTGAGTTATGGTTCCTGTTTATTTCAGGTAAGAATTAACTTGGTGCGTAATTACACACGTAAAAGATAAATGTAAGTACAAAATGTAACCATACTTCTAACAGTGTAAGGGAGATAATTGTGGGTTCGATGTCAAAATAAAAGCTGAGTTATGGTTCCTGTTTATTTCAGGTAAGAATTAACTTGGTGCGTAATTACACACGTAAAAGATAAATGTAAGTACAAAATCGGAAATATATTTAGTTTGATAATCTAATTCAATGAAAAGCCTGATTTCTGTATTTTTTTCTTTTTTTGTTTACCCGTGCATGTTTTTCCTTCTTTGAGAAGTATGGTTACATAAGTACTCACGACGTGCTGCAAAGAATGTTTTTAGCGACCTACGGCGAGGGTTAAAATGACACAGAATCTCAGGTGAGCAAAGATTGTTGAGGTCAATGTTGTAAGAGTTTGAATTTTGTTTTTGCCTCGGATGACAGCGGTTAGACTTGGCACTGGAATGTCTACTACCTGTTTGTCTCCTGTGATTTAAGATCATTCTTTTTACTTTTTTTTACTTTTGTTAAATTGTTAATGCAGCAAACACAATGATTTCTTTTACAAGGTTTTTTTTTTGAGAGGTAATCTCTTTTGCAAGTGATACTTTTTGCACCTGTGCAATTCTTTTGTTTTGTTTTGTAATTTGCAGAAATGTGTAAGGGTTTTGACAAGGGTTTTGAAGAATTAAGTTATTGCAAAATAAGCACCATGCTTTTTTTCTGTTCTCTGATGAAATGTGTACTTGTAAAGATGCTGCAATTTATTACAGTTGAAGGGAAACAGCAACAGTACTTTTTTGTGTCGTTTAATGATTTGGCATGTGTGTGTGTGAGAGAGAGAGAGAGAGAGGAAGAGAGAGAGAGCATAGAAAATACTTTAGTAAAAAGGGTTTAATTGTTCAATGTAAGTACAGTGGCTGATTTATATCAAGAAGAAACACACACACACACATGCACACACACACTCTCTCTCTCTCTCTCTCTCTCTCTCTCTCTCTCTCTCTCTCTCTCTCTCTCTCTCTCTCTCTCTCTCTCTCTCTCTCTCTCTCTCTCTCTCTCTCTCGCTCGCACACCAGGCCACATTTTATGACTAAGACAATAATGTGAAAACAAAAATATATATACTCAGAAAGCTTTATTTAAATTACAAATTCATTGTCATTTTACAGGCACTTTTAACATTTATTGCATACAGCCAGATTCCATTTCAGAGTTCATTTCAGCTGTATGGTATCTGGTTGAACAACTGGGTCAAAATTTAAAGCCATAAGTTTAAAGCACAAACACTTGATGAAATGTACTCACATTTCGTCCACTTCGTTTCAAATAACGGAAGGGACAATGTTGTGAAGTAACCTGGTAACTGGTCAAATGTGACCCTCCACCACGAAATGAGTGGCATGTCACCTCGCGCGGTTCTGCGCTAGGCTTAATATAAGTCCAGGGAGTGTCTGGTAACAGTGTGAGGGTCACCTTAGTCACAGGCTTATAACTCAAACAGTTTTCGCTCTTTTCTAAAACGGTTTTCACCACTGGATAGAGCATAAAAAAACTCTTTAGGAAAATGTAAAAATATGAAAATCATGCAAAGGTGACATGCGACTCATTCCGTGGTGGATGGTCACACATGTTTTATGCGCTGTGGAAGCACTAAGAAACAAAGGGAAGTAAGCGCTCGCAATGCTAACAACATTGTGCAACAAGAGTTAGTGAGAGTTGTGCACCGTGGAAGAGTTGTATCCCTTGAAGTTGAGACAAGTTGCACACAGGCAGATGGCAGTGTCCGCTTGCTATGAATCGAAAACATACACATGACATGGGAACTCTTTGCATTGTGTTACGTACATCATGATACTTTGCAACTAAAGGAAAAGGTACATGGACGAGGTCTAGTTGGGGATATGATTATGCCGCCAGTCTGGTAGATTGGAAAGCTAGTGTGTGTGTGTGCAGTGTGTGGTGTGTGTGTGCAGTGTGTGTGTGTGTGTGTTTGCAGTGTGTGTGTGTGTGTGTGTGTGCAGTGTGTGTGTGTGTGCAGTGTGTGTGTGTGTGTGTGTGTGTTTCAGTCTGTCTGTCTGCCTGTGTAACTCTACGTGTGTGTTCGTGTTGGTGTGTGCGTGCATCAGTGCGTGTGTATGCGCCTGTGTCCATTTCCGTGTTTGTCTGTGTGTGTACGGAGAGAGAGAGAGAGCTGTGTGTGTCACAGTGTGTGTGTGTGTCACGTGTGGTGTCACAGTGTGTGTGTGTACATGTGTGTGTGTCCTTGTGTTAGTGTGTCACAGTGTGTGCCTGCATTTCTATGTGTGTGTTCTCTCCGCTATCCACAGCCTGTTCGTGTGAATTAGTTTCCGCCGCCTATCTGATTTTCTTTGTTTTATGCGTTATCGTTCTTTCCAAGCTTTCATGTATGCATGCATATGACATTTAAAAAACAAACACACTACTGGGTGATGTAGAAAAATGTCTACAACAACAAAACATGCATGTGTATTTGTTCAGAGTGCTCTTGTTAGGAATTGCTGTCAACTCTTTGGGTTGTTGTGAGTCATATCACGTTATCTGTTCATTTCAAAGAGAACAACTAGACTGAGATGTGCATTGAATGTCAGCAACTTGGGAATATTTTCGCGATGTCCAGAGTGTAACACGACAGTTTGAGGCTTTTTTGTGGTCACTTCAAGGTCAGGGTGCAAGGGTCACTGTGTCTTCCGTTTGTCCCCTCAGGAAGCTCTCTGTAAAAGGCAAACACATACGGATAAGTATGCGTATAAGCGCATACATGCACTCGCACACATACACACACACGCACGCCCATCATTACACACACATACACACACTGACACACGCACTGGCACTGACACAAAAATGCATTCACTCGAGTCACGCACACGCACGCACCCACCCCCCTCCCCACACACACAGACATTAACTAATTAACACTCACAAAAATTCACAATTTGACTTGACTAGTTCCTCGCCATGAATGTATCTACTTTTTACATTATTTACACTAAACGCAAGTGTATTCACTCTTTCACAACCTATACAAATTCAACTGACAAGAGTTATTTCCGAACATCGTCTATTGCGGATCTGTATGATATTGATTGATATTCACAACCCATACACATTCAACAGAGTTAACAACCCATACAAATTCAAGAGTTATTTCCAAACATCGTCTATTGCGGATCTGTATGATATTGATTGATATTCACAACCCATACACATTCAACAGAGTTAACAACCCATACAAATTCAAGAGTTATTTCCAAACATCGTCTACTGCGGGTCTGTCGGATTTTATGCGCAATATAATATACTGTGCATACTTTCCATAGAACAGCTCTGACATCTGCAGTCGCTGAGGAGAGTAAAGAATCCGCGACGTGCATCACCAAAGGGACATTTGAGCGGCACGATGCGTATCCCTGATACAACACCCATACAGCACTGGCATGTCTGGTTCAGATGATTTGCCTAAAGAAGAAAAAAACGGTGAAAAACAAGTACAAAATTCATCTCACGACATAATGTCCTACTTTGTTTGCTTGGTATCTTCTTCTTGGCGTTCGCTTGCGCTACACTTTTAAGTCCGGTGAAACACGAAATTTTTACTCCACGAAAAATTTACTCCGGAGTAAAAATTTCGTACGAAATTCTTACTCCGAGTACACCTTTCGTACGAGAAAAGAACTCCCCAAGGCACGAACAAATAACTCCCTCTACGAAATGTTTACTCCCCATTTTGTTTACTTCCAGTAAAAATCTCGTACGCGAAAAATGATGGGATGCGGGCGAAGGGATAATGCCAATAGGCTATGTGATCTCGCGCAAACGAATGTCGCGCTACCCTCCCTCCACCCCTTCCACCACCAAGACTAACAGGGGACAAGGGAGTAAACATTTCGTACACCTGGCATGGGAAGTTAAATTGCTCGTGTAAGGGTGAAGTAATTTATTCGTTATTGATTCGTCAGGGAAGTAACATTTTTGTACGAAATGTTTACTCGGAACTCACCTGTCGTGGTGAGTAATTTTCTCGTGTAATGGGGGAGTACTTTTTTCGTAAAGGGAGTAACATTTTCGTACGAAATTTTTACTCCGGAGTAAAAATCTCGCGGGACTCATTTTCTCGTGTTACACCGGCTCGGGAGATGAAAGTCGTCGTCTACTCCAGCTCCAGTCGACTGCCACAAAGCTTGGTTTGCATTGGAGTGGAATGAGAATTGATAGGCAGAAGACCTCCTACATGTCAAAACTATCGGACAGTCGACCAGCCAGGGGTGAGACCAATGCGTCAAACAACTTGTTTTTATATCAAATAACCAAAGGGAAGTAATCGCTCTTAATGCATACGACATGTGTAATAGAGTAAGCGAGAGTTATGCGTCAGTGACCGAAGACCAAGGCCTGCAAATAACACTGAGGCAGTCATAATCCTGATGCTAAAGGCTTGGCCGAACGTATGTTTAATAGCTATCATGCTTTACTTTAGGCGATTGCTGCACACTTTTCACTGGCAGTGAATATATAACAGTCCATTCCTTTAGTTGTTTGTAAAGTGGTATTTGCGTTGAAAGGTTCCCTTTAAAGTGAGGACACTGACCTCCCATGAAAGGACATACTTTGTCAGTTGTGCTTTTGTCCCATTATTTCCACCAAACTATACCCTGTCGTGACAGCAGGGACACTTGGTTGGCGCGGTGGCCTAGTGGATAAGACCGCCATCGGCCTCCTATTCGGAAGGTCGTGAGTACACGCAAGCACAAGACCAAATGCGCACGGAAAAGATCCTGTAATCCATGTCAGAGTTCGGTGGATTATAGAAACACGAAACTACCCAGCATGCTTCATCCGAAAGCGGCATATGGCTACCTAAATGGCGGGGTAAAAACGGTCATACACGGAAAAATCCACTCGTGCAAAAACACGAGTGTACGTGAGAGTTTCAGCCCACGAACGCAGAGGAAAAAGAAAAAGAAGTGAGGGGCTCCGCTCACATATGTAACTTCAGCAGGACCGACGACGCACTGCAGCTTATCCCAGCCCGCTACACGTTGCATGAAAGGAAAACAGGCCAAGTACTCGTCATAATCCCTATCGCGGCATCGTCTGTGCCGCTGAAACTGCGCAGGAATATTCTGCCCATTACCTGCATATCCGTGTCATCAGTGGTCAGCATTGTAGGTATGAAGTAGGAGCGGCCACATGACCCCATGCAGTAGTTGATCTCCACGGGGTCCGTGGTCTGACAGCCGTACGTGTTGTCCACCAGGATCTGGCGACGGATGTGTAGTGCGCACCGCGGCTCGAACGGTAGGCTCTCCCCTGCAAGAATTCAAAAACTCATTCAGGGGTACTCAAAAACGCTACCAAGTGTGCTCAAACACGCTTTCAAAGATGCTCAAAAACGCTCTGTTTATTCTTTAAGCGTAGTGGATTTGTCCCTCTCTAAAGCGAGGGCCAGATGTGCACAAAAAGAAAACTAATCAGTAATGCTGATTCTATTACCCTCGTTAAATAAAGAATTGTCATTGAAATGTTAAGGGTTCCCCTAAAACGCTCAGTTTCGATGTCGCCGCTGTCAATATGTTAGTGTGTATGGGCGCATCATTACCGTTTTTTCTCTTCTGAACAGTGTCCATGCATGCTGCCCTGTACTATAATTATTCTGTGCAACTTTGTGCAGACTCTCCTTGGTGGCCAAACACCCCCGTGTGCACGCATGCGCACGATAAAGAACCCAAGTTCACAGCGAAAGTCTCAGGGCTTGGACACACGAAAATACGCATGCAGAAAAAAGAAGACACAAAAATTGGGTAGCGCCGTATACTGTATGGCAGCTAGGGGCGGGGATGTAGCTCAGTCGGTAGCGCGCTGGATTTGTATCCAGTTGGCCGCTGTCAGCATGAGTTCGTCCCCACGTTCGGCGAGAGATTTATTTCTCAGAGTCAACTTTGTGTGCAGACTCTCCTCGGTGTCCGAACACCCCCGTGTGTACACGCAAGCACAAGACCAAGTGCGCACGAAAAAGATCCTGTAATCCATGTCAGAGTTCGGTGGGTTATAGAAACACGAAAATACCCAGCATGCTTCCTCCGAAAACGGCGTATGGCGTGGTAAAAAACGGTCATACATGCACACAAAAAACCACGAGTGTACGTGGGAGTTTCAGCCCACGAACGCAGAAGAAGAAGAGTATGTCAGCTCGCTTTCCCCAGTGAAAAAGCAGCCCGAATTTCAATGAGGGTAACCCCACAGGACGATATAAAATCGTATCCTTCTTATCTTATCCTTATCCTAACATGTCACTAACCTTCCTCTATGACGGTGAGTGTGGCGGAGAGTCGCAGGTTGGACAGGTCGTTGCCGATGTAACAGGTGTACTCGCCGGCATCAGCCTTGCTGACGTTGTGCACCACCAGCACCTCGGCCAGCGTGTTGTTCTCCATCTGTTAACATAGCAACATTATGAAGATACCTTGCAACACTTTGTGTGGGACTGTATTAAAGTACAACACTTTTGGAATGATCTTATATATATTCAGGCTGCGGACAGGCCACAACCGAATGAACCACCACCTTTTCACCAAGTTCAGAATTGGCCAGTCGGACCAGTGCCCTTGTCAAACAGGCAGCATGACAACGGAACACCTGCTGCAGACTTGCCCACTACACGATGGCCTCAGGAGCCAGATCTGGGCGGAGGCGACCACGGTGCAAGGGAAGCTCTATGGCAGTCTGGACGACCTACAGCGCACGGCAACATTTGCGCGGAGAACCGGCGTTTCCATCTGAGTGATCGACAAGAAGAAGAAGAATGATCTTTTGCAATGGTTGAAGCAACATTTTTTTTACATTGTGCACAAATTGTGTTTTCAAAGATATGGATTTGGATATGCACAGTATGTATAAACCGATACAGTCTTTGATTTGATTTTTTTTTCAAAAATGTTTTGTCCAGGCAACTTTACATTTTGTCATACAATGCACAGAAGTTACATATTTGTGACCCTCCACCACGAAATGAGTCGCATGTCACCTCGCGCGGTTCTGCGCTAGGCTTAATATAAGTCCGGGGAGTGTCTGGTAACAGTGTGAGGGTCACCTTAGTCACAGGCTTATAACTCAAACAGTTTTCGCTCTTTTCTAAAACGGTTTTCACCACTGGATAGAGCATAAAAAACTCTTTAGGAAAATGTAAAATTATGAAAATCATGCAAAGGTGACATGCGACTCATTCCGTGGTGGAGGGTCACATTTGCAAAATTGATATGACGGACAAAGACATATTCAATACAACAGGCAAGCAGTAATGACAAATACTGTTCCACAAGGGTGAAGTATGAAGCCCACTTCAGCACACATTTTCCATCATTCATTTCTGTAAAGTGGATGTTTTATCAATCTTGTATGTGAGGCCAGTTCCCTTAAGAACATGTTCAATGTTGGCTTTACTTTATTTATTCTACATTTGTATAAAAAAAAAAGTTCTGCAACAAAATACAATCAAAACCTTCATCAGTTTTTGTTATGCTTTTTTGTCCAAAAATATAAGTGTGGGGCTCAAGCCTGCTGCAGTTCAAACAATTATCTTTCATTTCCCAATTACGCGAAATCGGCAGCGTTTTGCCGAAAATGCGTAAAGGCGTCTAAAATTTGACCATTTTGCAAAAGCGTCAGCCAGTCAGTTACTTTCTGTTTCACCAGAACATTGCATTAACATTGCTTTACCTCCCTACTTTGGTTTGAATGGTCTCAGTGTGTTGGTCTGTGTCGAGCATAACTCCGGAAATGCACGAAAACTACTCGTTTTGACATACCTTATCGATTATTGTGATATGTATCCATTCGTGTATCTAGCTGTCGAAGTATGATGATATCCCAGGTATTTGAGACCTTTAAACCCCAAAAGAGGCTGCCGATTTCGCAAAATGGGCACATTTTAGAAGACTTTACGCGTTTTCGGCAAAACGCTGCCGATTTCGCGTAATGGGCAGCGTTTTGCCGATTACGCAAAATGGGCAAAAATGTTGCAGATTTCCCGAATTGGGCAATTCCGTGAATTCGGCACGACATATGCATTCCGTCAAACTAGGGAGGGCGCTGGGAAGCGCTGATTCTGCTACAGTGGAAGCCCCATTTGAGATTTCCTCCCTTTAAAAACCTTAGTTTTGTGGATGTCCTATTCATACCCTCTGTAAATGTACCCCCATTTTCAGACTCCCTCCTTTTTACATGTAGTCAAGTTTTGACTAAATGTTTTAACATCGAGGGGGAATCGAGACGAGGGTAGTGGTGTATGTGTGTGTGTGTGCGTGTGTGTGTCTGTGTGTCTGTGTCTGTGTGTCTGTGTGTAGAGCGATTCAGACTAAACTACTTGACCGATCTTTATGAAATTTGACATGAGAGTTCATGGGAATGATATCCCCGGACTTTATTTTTTATTTTTTCGATAAATACCTTTGATGAAGTCATATCCGGCTTTTTGTAAAAGTTGAGGCGGCACTGTCAAAACCCTCATTTTTTAATCAAATTGATTGAAATTTTGGCAAAGCAATCATCGACGAAGGCCGGACTTTGGTATTGCATTTCAGCTTGGTGGCTCAAAAAATAATTGATGAATTTGGTCATTAAAAATCGGAAGCTTGTCATTAAATTATTTTTTTTATACGATCCAAAAAACAATGTCTTCTTATTCTTCGTCATTTTCTGATTCCAAAAACATATATACATATGTTATATTTGGATTACAAACAAGCTCTAAAAATTCTTCTTCTTCTTCTTCTTCTTCTGCGTTCGTGGGCTGAAACTCCCACGTACACTCGTGTTTTTTGCACGAGTGGAATTTTACGTGTATGACCGTTTTTACCCCGCCATTAGATTATTATTAAAATTAAAATTAATTGTCCGAAATTTGATTTAGAAACAGAAAATTCCATCTTATTCCTTGTCAGTCCCTGATTCCAAAAACATATAGATATGATATGTTTGGATTAAAAACAAACTCAGTACGCTAAAAAGAATAGAGATACAGAAAAGCGTGTTATCCTGCTCAGCGCGACCATTACCGCACTATTCTGGCTTGTCGATTTCACTGCCTTTGCCACGAGCGGTGGACTGACGAAACTACGAGTATGCGGTCTTGGTGAAAAAATGCAGTGCGTTCAGTTTCATTCTGTGAGTTCGACAGCTTGACTAAATGTTGTTATTTCGCCTTACGCGACTTGTTAAAACCTGATTTTCTCAGATATTTGGAGGTGATACAAGGAGGGAGATACACGCTGCCACGCTGCCTTTGGCGAAAATTTGTTCTTCTGTAACAAAAGCCATGCACAGTCCTGCTTTACGGGACTTATTATGTAGTACATCGCCTACCTGTACGATTTGCACCACGAGCTTGTCGGCCGTTTTCTTGGACCAGTGAACAAGGGGCGCGGGCCAGGTGTTGGAACGACACATGAACACCACGGTGTCTCCCACGTGCGCCGTTTGGTTCTGGGGCCTCTCCACGATGTTGATCTCCGAGATCGGCTGATTCTCTGCACATTCAAAACCACATCAGCTTTCATTTTAAATTAAAACATACCCAAGAATGGTAGATTATTAGAACGTTTGATTATTGACAAAACAAAACGTTATTTATCTAAAAGCTGGGATGATTGCTCTACAACAAACAGAGCCATGCCTGATTACAGAATACAGTATTTATTGAGCCAAGTGACATTAAAAAACATTTAAAGCACAAGGAATTTCGCGTAGTGTTGGTAAAAATCACGCACACACACGTACACACACCCACACACACACTGACACACACACACGCCCACACATACACTGACATACACACCAACACACACACGCCCACACTACAGCAGTCACGATCACACCATCACACGCAGGGCAGACATGAGGTAAAACAAATGACAATCATCTATTAAAAGAACATGTACAAAGAGTGGTCTAAGATGCTGGTGGAAGGGTCTACACAGAATACAATTTTATAATCTAATGCATAGTTAGAACTAGCCCATCCCCTCCACCCACCCACTCATGAATAACTAAAATAATGCAGCTAAAGAAAATGTTGAACATTTGGAAATCAGGAATCACACATCAAAGTCCCACTCAACCCCCCCCCCTCCCCACCACCACCACCACCACTACCTAACACTGAGTCACAGGATGTGGTGAGCTCACCGCCACACAATATGGCAAGCAAAAGAAATGTCCCACAGTTTGCTGCCTCCTCCCCCCCCCCCCCCCCCCGTCCCCCCTGCTCGTGCTCACTGCCAAGACATGAATAACGACCACTATTTTTGTGAGGCTTTTATGCATGTGCGGCCTAACTAAATGTTGGATCACAAACACGTAAAGTACAGTTTACTGTTGATTTCATTCGAGCTCCCTAGCCACACACACATACACACACACGCACGTACGCACGCACGCACACACACACACACACACACACACACACACACACGCACGCACGCGCAGACACACACACACACACACTCACCCCACCCCCCTCACACACTCACACTCACCCCCCCCCTCCTACACACACACCGTGACACACACTACTAACCTAAAACACGGAGTGTGAATGTCCACTCCAGCTGACCAACGGAGTTCTCAATGAGACAGGTGTAGTTACCGTTGTCTCCAGGTGTAACTTTGTCCACCTGCAGTTTCCACTTGCTTTTGTTGTACTGAAGAGTTAAATAAATACACATAAAGCTTTGATCTTCGACACGATCAGGAGTACAGACAACAAGGCAGATGACTGCATTAATTCGTTTATAGCTTGTTGTTGATCCTAAACATGCTTATTATATATTGTATGTATCCATACATTGTTGAATAAAGCCCTGTTTTAATCAATTCGCGGGTTGGCCACCGAAGTCATACATTTTGATGTGGCCTTGACTACAAAACACGATTTTTTTTACAATAATTATATGCATGTATAGAAAAGTCCAGAATGAACACATGTGGTCATTTCTGTTTGCAAAAGTTGATTAATATAATCTACTTGACTTTTCTTCCATGCATCAAACATTGAACGGAAAGGTATGGTAACCTGAGGCTTCTAGTTCTGAAACGTTTAGAAATCTTTAAGGACGTTGACCTTTACTTGGCAGATACATTCTAAATTGTTTTCAAGTGGATGAAACAAGGTTTAAATATGGTGTTTTTTTTCTTATTAAAAATACTAAATCTTTCTTGAATAGAGTCGACAAAGTAGAGGACACCTGCTTTATCTTAATGACTTTATCGGTGAGTAAGATAATTATAGGAGCCCTTTTACTCTTTTACATTTGACAAACTCTCGCTTACTCTATTACACATGTCGTATGCATTAAGAGCGATTACTTCCCTTTGGTTATTTGATATCTTAACATCGCTCTGCCTCATTCCGTTTGAAATTCTAAAAGATGTTGATCAGAATTAGGACACACACTCACTTTTTTATTTTTCTTCACTCTGATTGGTTCTCCGTCCTTAATCCATTTGACCTTGGGCCGAGGTCTTCCACTGGCCTTGCACTTGAACACGGCCTCGGACCCTTCGCGTTGAATAAGCAGCGTGTCCTTGGGAGCTTGTTTCCTCCATTTAGGAGACTGCTGAGACACTAAGTGATCGTAGCACGAACATTAAAGACATCTTCTGGGCATTACAGCCCAAAGAATGACAAGAAAATAAGGGGGAAACGAATAACAAAGAGAAAGAAAAAAGTGAGAAACAAACGCACTAGTTTGACCCGAACTCTTTTACAAGAGTACACACGTGTGGTTCGAACTATATTGTTATTTAATGAGTGGTCTATTTTACGTGTGTAGGATAAATATAATTTTCCTTAATACGTGAAGGAAACCACCCATGTGATAAATAAACCATCTCTTCACATGTGTGTATATCATGTAAATTAGGTCGGCAGTCAAACTGGCAGGGACCCAATGTTCCACTGCTCGTGATGACAAAGTCACCAAGACAAACTTCATTCTCGAAACACTTTTTGCGTTTCTGGTTTCCTCTGGAAGAATTTTTCAAACAGGTTAAGACGTGACGCTATGAATTCTATCGTGGAGTCATTTTGCTTTTGACCTCAGAGCTTTCACGAGGCTTTGGAAGTGCTTTATTCGCTTGCATTTCAATATTTTTAAAAACCCACTTGTGTATAGCTGGTATCACACAGCAAGTGATGTAGTAAGCTATTCTCTATATTCAAATATGTATAATGTAGAATGAATAATATATATTTTGCGGGCTTGTTGCCTCCGATTATTACAAACAAAACTAACTAACTAACTAATCAATTAACTAACTAACTAACTTAGGGTCAACCCTAACTCACTAACTAACTACCTACCTAACTAACTAACTAACGAACTAACTAACTAACTAACTAACTAACTAATAAACAAAATTATTTACTAACTAAATTAAATGATTTACAACAAAATGTACGAAAGTCGACAAAAGACAGTCCTACCTACTTTTGGCTTCCGTTCAACCCGGACAATGTCGTCTGGTCCTTCGTCAAGAGTCCTAGAAGTACTCTCCCCTAGCCTCAGGGCCTCTTTTCTCTCGCATTTTTTCTGGTTCTTTCGTTTGCGGCATTTTTTGCGGGGTTCCACTGGAATGGCGAATAGCAGCAAGCAGAGCAGCAAAGGCAGGGTACGGGTCGGAAGTCTCATAATGCTGGCGAGAGTTTTTGAGCGCTCAGTTATCTCGTCATTAGTGTCAAATTTGGGGGTTTCCGCTCAGGAGATTTCAGGGAAGCTCGATTCTGGAAAGAAAACAAGCAAGAACAGTTTTTCAGGGGAGCTTGATTCTGGAAGAAAACAAACAAGAACAGTGCATGAATGTCTTTGTGTGTTTTGTTTGTTTTCTTCATGTTTCTCTGACGTAGATGTAGGAGAAAGGCTAGAGTTGGGTGGGTGTTTTTTTTTTTTTTTTTTTTTTTTGGGGGGGGGGGGATAAGGATTATGGGAAGGGGGAGGGGGAGAAGACAAAATAAAGGATGATGGCAATGGAGAGAGAGGAATGAGACGAAAAACCGAGGTCCCTTCGTTGTACACTACATTGGGGTGTGCACGTTAAAGATCCCACGATTGACAAAAGGGTCTTTCTGGGCAATATTGTATAGGCATAGATAAAAATGTCCACCAAAATACCCGTGTGACTTGGAATAATAGGCCGTGAAAAGTAGGATATGCGCCGAAATGGCTGCGATCTGCTGGCCGATGTGAATGCGTGATGTATTGTGTAAAAAAAAATCCGTCTCACACGGCATAAATAAATCCCTGCGCCTTGAATATGTGCGCGATATAAATTGCATAAAAACAAAATTAAAAAATAAAATCCCTGCGCTTACAACTGTACCCACGGAATACGCGCGATATAAGCCTCATATTGATTGATTGATTGATATACTCTATTTCATAATAACAATAATCGTTTTGAGCCTTCTGCTGAAAGGCTGTGTAAAACGAGTTACGCTAAAATTCCATGACGACGTCAGAATATCATTCGACACGGCTCTTTGTTTTGTTGTATTAACATCTCTTTGTTGTCTTGCTTAACACGAATACACACCCTTGACCACCCAACCCCCCTCCCTCGCACCCAACCTACCTTAACCCCCCCTCATAAGCTACATGCATAAGTAGGTTTGCGTCTGTTCGTCATGCAGGAAAGGATACCGGCACGGTTGGCCTAGTGGTAAGGCGTCCGCCCCGTGATCGGGAGGTCGTGGGTTCGAACCCCGGCCGGGTCATACCTAAGACTTTAAAATTGGCAATCTAGTGGCTGCTCCGCCTGGCGTCTGGCATTATGTGGGTAGTGCTAGGACTGGTTGGTCCGGTGTCAGAATAATGTGACTAGGTGAGACATGAAGCCTGTGCTGCGACTTCTGTCTTGTGTGTGGCGCGCGTTATATGTCAAAGCAGCACCGCCCTGATATGGCCCTTCGTGGTCGGCTGGGCGTTAAGCAAACAAACAAACAAACAAGCAGTAAAGGATTTATTCGATGAACTATAAGAATTCATATTTAAAGAAAAATACAATGAACATGTATAGTTTCAAGTGCTTTTAGAGATCATGACCTTGATTACAGGGCGCCCCAAAAGCAGAAGCTCGTGAGTTCGAATCCTGGTCGCGCCTGGTGGGTTAAGGGTGGAGATTTTCCTATCTCCCAGGTCAACTTATTATGTGCAGATGTACTAGTGCCTTAATTTTTCCCCTCCTAATACGCACGGAAAAGATTCTGTTGTCCATGTTAGAGTTTGGTGGGTTATAGAACCACGAAAATACCCCGCATGCTTCCCATGAAAGCGGCGTATGGCTGCTTGAATGGCGGGGTGAAAACGGTCATACACGTAAAAACCCACTCATGCGAAAACATGAGTGAACGTGGGAGTTTCAGCCCATTCACAGAGAAGAAGAAGAAGACGTAGAAAAACACGAACAACAAGAACAACAAGAACAACAAGAACCACAAGAACCACAAGAACAAGAACAAGAAGAAGAAGAAGAAGAAGAAGAAGAAGAGGGACGGGGTACGACAACCAACACAAAACAATAGCACCCTTGTATTGGCAGAGAACTCATAACCACAAAGAGTATCAGCGGGACAACACACGTTTCGCAACTCTCTGACCTGTTGCCACAATTACCTCATTGTTCGCGGAGCTTACAAAACACACTGGAGTAGAACACTAACAAGTCGCGTAAGGCGAAAATACAACATTTAGTCAAGCTGTCGAACTCACAGAAGGAAAACTGAACGCAATGCAATTTTTCAGCAAAACCGTATAGTCGTAGCATCGTCAGTCCACCGCTCGTGGCAAAGGCAGTGGAATTGACAAGAAGTGCCGGGTAGTAGTTGCGCTGAGCAGGATCGCACGCTTTTCTGTACCTCTCTTCGTTTTAACTTTCTGAGCGTGTTTTTAATCCAAACATATCATATCTATATGTTTTTGGAATCAGGAACTGACAAGGAATAAGATGAAAGTGTTTTTAAATTGATTTCAAAAAACAATTTTGATAATAATTTTTATATATTTAATTTTCAGAGCTTGTTGTTAATCCAAATATAACATATTTATATGTTTTGGGAATCAGCAAATGATGGAAAATAAGATAAACGTAAATTTGGATCGTTTTATAAAAAAAATATTTTTTTTACAATTGTCAGATTTTTAATGACCAAAGTCATTAATTAATTTTTAAGCCACCAAGCTGAAATGCAATACCGAAGTCCGGGCTTTGTCGAAGATTTACTTGACCAAAATTTCAACCAATTTGGTTGAAAAATGAGGGCGTGACAGTGCCGCCTCAACTTTCACGAAAAGCCGGATATGACGTCATCAAAGACATTTATCAAAAAAATGAAAAAAACGTGTGAGGATATCATACCCAAGAACTCTCATGTCAAATTTCATAAAGATCGGTCCAGTAGTTTAGTCTGAATCGCTCTACACACACAGAGAGACACACAGACACACAGACACACATACACCACGACCCTCGTCTCGATTCCCCCTCTACGTTAAAACATTTAGTCAAAACTTGACTAAATGTAAAAACAAGAACAAGAAGAACAGTAACAAGAACAAGAACTACAACAAGAACAACAACAAGCAGAACGAGAACAAGAACTAGTAGAAGAAAAAGAAGAAGAAAAAGAACAAAAACAAGAAGAACAAGAACAAGAAGGAATTGTAGAACAAGAACAACAAGAACAATAACAAGGACAAGAAGAACAAGTCGCGTAAGGCGAAAATACAATATTTAGTCAAGTAGCTGTCGAACTCACAGAATGAAACTGAACGCAATGCAACGCAGCAAGACCGTATACTCGTGGTCCACCGCTCACGGCATAGGCAGTGAAATTGACAAGAAGAGCGGGGTAGTGGTTACGCTATGCTGCATAGCACGCTTTTCTGTACCTCTCTTCGTTTTAACTTTCTGAGCGTGTTTTTAATCCAAACATATCATATCTATATGTTTTTGGAATGAGGAACCGACAAGGAATAAGATGAAAGTGTTTTTAAAACGATTTCGAAAAAAAAAATTTGATAATAATTTTTATATATTTAATTTTCAGAGCTTGTTTTTAATCCGAATATAACATATTTATATGTTTTTGGAATCAGCAAATGATGGAGAATAAGATAAACGTAAATTTGGATCGTTTTATAAATTTTTATTTTTTTTTACAATTTTCAGATTTTTAATGACCAAAGTCATTAATTAATTTTTAAGCCACCAAGCTGAAATGCAATACCGAACCCCGGGCTTCGTCGAAGATTACTTGACCAAAATTTCAACCAATTTGGTTGAAAAATGAGGGCGTGACAGTGCCGCCTCAACTTTCACGAAAAGCCGGATATGACGTCATCAAAGACATTTATCAAAAAAATGAAAAAAACGTTCGGGGATTTCATACCCAGGAACTCTCATGTCAAATTTCATAAAGATCGGTCCAGTAGTTTAGTCTGAATCGCTCTACACACACACACAGACAGACAGACGCACATACACCATACCCTCGTTTCGATTCCCCCTCGATGTTAAAATATTTAGTCAAAACTTGACTAAATATAAAAACAAGAACAAGAAGTAGAAGAACACGAACAAGAACAAGAACAACAAGAGCAAGATCTAGCAGAAGAACTAGCAGAAGAACAAGAACAATAAGAAGAATTAGAGGGTTCTAAAGTATACAACACAGAACACTGACAAGGTATTTGTTTTGGCACGTGCGCTGTGCAAATAGGCGGAAACTGGCTGTCAATAACCATGCAGCAACATGTGTGGAGGCGATTACCTTCCCCCCTTTCTCTCTCGCTGCGTAGGTATTTAAAAACGACTTATGTGCTACCCGGAATGCGGGAATAACAGTGGAGGGATTGTTTCGCCTTAGCGGGAGGAAAATGATGGAGAATGGGGAGTGTGGGGAGGGGGGGTGGTGGTGGTGTCAGTGTGGGTAGAACGTGAAATTGAAGAGTGAATAAAGAATAGAAACTCGAGATTGCAGGAGAGAAGAACAAGAACAAGATTACAATGAAAATGTATACTCACCAGAAAAACGAACGATATTTATAACAATATACAATATTGTATTTCAATTGTTCGTGTTATGGTGAGTACATTTTCAATGTTATCTTGTTTTTGAATGAATGAAGGTAAGAGATGTGACTACAACAAAAACATAAGAGCAAGGACTGATGTTGCTATGATTTGTACATTGTATCATTTGGTAATTTTACCAAAATGGCCACGGATGTGTGAGCAATTTTTGGAAGTTTAAAGCACTCATTAACGCTAGCTTTCTCGCATGGGGAAAAAAAGTTTGGCAGGCCAAATTTTCGGCAAGTTGAAACAAGTCTCGTCGTATCGCCCGCGAGTGCCGACGCCAAACGACACCACTGCTTGAACAGATAAGCTTTTCTCGTTTGACCTCCATCCTCTTCATTTTGGACACATACACAAAATCAACAGTCTCAGATGTGTACTGTGCAGAGTGGGACATTTTTGGTGAATTGAATTTTGAAGGTGCACTCGTGTGAATCTGCGAAATAATCAAATCAAATCAAATCAAATCAAATCAAATCAAATCAAATCAAATCAAATCAAATCGATATCAAATCAAATCAATATCAAATCAAATCAAATCAAATCAAATCAAATCAAATCAAATCAAATTAATTCTCAGGAACTTCGGCAGTCAGGATGTTGATTTTTAGTAGGTTTCCGAGTGGAGGAATGTTGTTATCCCCCGTAAAAGCTTAAGCCTGCACGGCAGATCTGAGATCGTAGGTTCAAACCTATAGGCCGGGAAACCAATATGATGACACAGAGACAGTAACCATGTCCCATCCCCGTCGCACGTAAAAGAACTTGGTCTTTTTGCCAGAAGTACTACAGGTTGCTGATTACACCTGAACACGCACACACCTGAATATTACGACTGGTATGGTTGCTATCTTTGCATGGAAAGAAACGACCCAGTGTTCCCGGCAATGAGACGATAAATTAATGAAATATGATTGTAATGAAATAAACAATAAATATAAAATGAAATGTAACTATGAATATATAACAAATATAAAAAAATGTATTAAAAAAACGACACTTGGACAAGTCTCTTCTTTGTATCCCCGCGCGTTATCTACAAATTCAAGAGCAGCTGCTATATTATTTTACCTCAGGTCAAGATGGTTGTCCATGGATTTATTTTGCCGGATGGCAGGAGATTTTCTCGCTGATCACATCACGTTCATCACGTTTTTGTATAAACGCACACCGGTTTTTTTTCTGTTAATTATTTAAATGCATACAGTTTTGCAAGTCTTTTTGCAAGACCAAAGACTTCACGGAATCACTTCCCGACACAAACACACTGACTTCCGTTTCGCAAGAGGCCAATATCTTGACGTCGACTGATACAATGTTAAAATCACAAACACCACTTTATAACAGTATTACAGAAGAAAGCTGCTTGAAATATTGTCCGGTGGCAGGAACATAATTTGCACTTTTCAGAAATGTTGACTGAAAGCTGCACACGCCTAATGATGCAAACCTTTCACAAAAGTGTCGTACTTTCGAGTGCGAACTTGACAGTCTAACTCATAGTAGGAGTCTTTACGCTTACAATATAACTTCCCGCTTGCAAGAGTATTTGGGAAAGCCCACACTGGAAATACAGCAGGAATGTTTCAAGAAAAGCTCCCAGCTTCAGACTGACGTATTACAATGAACAGTTTAAAACTTTAAGTTGTTACGATACTTATTTCACACAGACACAGACAGTTTTAATACTGACACAACACCAAGACGGCCTCTTCAAGATGAAATGTCGTGCAACCGCCGCTCAGTGAAAAAACAACCAGCAAAACCTTCTCAAGACACATTCCAGACAGATTCTGGACAGGTGAAAGGTCGGTAACCGGAACAGCAAAGCACACCTTTCATTTTCACAAACAACGGTTTTCAGCGACACAAAGCAGAGGCTGATAACCTCGTCTGGCTTCTGAAGAAAACGCCAGAAAAGTTTCACCGAACTGGCTTCCAGATCCGCAGAAGGTCAGAATGCCGAACGTTTTTGGGAGCGAGCTATTCCAGTTGCAGACGCGGCTTTATCAGTTAGCAGTGTCGAAGTATGTATAGTCTATGCTCTACGTCAATCAGCCGTCTGTATCGGTTTCTTGCCCCCCCCCCCCCCCCCTCTCTCAACGCAGCACGAGCCCAGACTGTATACTTGAACTGCGCTTCTCTCGGTCTGTATCCTCTTGTACATTCTTCGCAGCACCAATAAGGTTTTAAGCACCATTACAGAGCAGCCGTAGCTGTGACATGCAGAGGGAAATTTCCAAACTGCGAAGGAAAATTTTCAAAATGTGAATGGAAATTTCCAAAATGTGATTTGAAATTTCTAATGTAAATCGAAATTACACAGCAGGGCTTTTCGTAGAGCTTAGTTTTTCTTAGTTACGAGATATCCAAATCTCGAATGGAAATGTCTAAGCTATTTGTCGAGTTGAGATTTTCTATCATAGACAAAACGAAACATCCACGAGTACATCGACCTTAAAATATCGTCTTTGCAGTGGACAGATATACAAATAATTATTATGTAAATGAAAGAACGTATCTGAGCAGGCATTGAATTCGACTTCACGGTGACGAGAGGTGGAAAGAATGACCTAATTATACTCCGTGTAGGATTTTAAAGGCATAGAAAGCTGATGAATATACACGCTAATTGCTTTACCCAGAGCTGGAGACAGACTAAATTAAGTTCCCTGCAAAATATTGTGGTCTAGGAGCCCTTAAATGTTGAGATATTTGAATTTTTATTTTGATCTAGATGGTCCTATTTATAGATTTGGCAACACATGTAACGTTGATGCAAGGGAGCTAACACCGCGGCTTTGTTGACATCCTCACTTTTTCAGAGGCTAGAACAAGCTGTAATGCATGTATTATGGTCCGCGCATGGTGACATATCGTCATTATATGGTCTTATGGTGCGTTTGACATCGATTGTGGGCAAACTACACTTTGTAAACACGGGAGTGCGTTAGTATGCCTTTAAGCGGTAATGCAAGACATCCGAATTGCAGCTTTTTGCATCTGTTCTCAATGTGTTGTCGTCGCATAGTTCTGGTGTAACAAACGCCAAACATTTCCCCGTATGAATGGTAACATTATTATATAAACGGTAAGTAAACAGAAGAAAAAAACACTTAATTTAGAAAAGCTAAGATGGAAAACAACAAGAAGAGCAAACGCTCGATCGAGTCACTTTCGCAGTTCTGAATATTATATGAGGCATCAGATGGACAGGAAGAAATTGCTATTCACAACACAATGAGTCACGTTCACATAAAATTTGAGCCCGGTCACTTTTATAGTTTCCGAGAAAAGCCCAACGTTAAGTTGTGTGTTGCCGAACAGAAAAGGCTAGTTATCTCCCTTGTTTTTCTGATAACGTTCGTAAAAGGCTACAGATGTAAATACTTTGATTTAAAGAATAATCCTACAAAGTTTCAATCACATCCGATGAACTTTGTCAAAGATATAAAATGTCTAATTTTTCCTTTGACGCTGACCTGTGACCTTGAAAAAGGTCAAAGGTCAACGAAACCATCGTTAAAGTGTAGAGGTCATTGGAGGTCACGACTAAACAAAATATGAGCCCGATCGCTTTGATAGTTTCCGAGAAAAGTCCAACGTTTAGTTGTGTGTTGCCGAACAGAAAAGGCTAGTTATCTCCCTTGTTTTTCTGATAACGTTCGTAAAAGGCTACAGATGTAAATACTTTGATGTAAAGAATAATCCTACAAAGTTTCAATCACATCCGATGAACTTTGTCAAAGATATAAAATGTCTAATTTTTCCTTTGACGCTGACCTGTGACCTTGAAAAAGGTCAAAGGTCAACGAAACCATCGTTAAAGTGTAGAGGTCATTGGAGGTCACGACTAAACAAAATATGAGCCCGATCGCTTTGATAGTTTCCGAGAAAAGTCCAACGTTAAGGTGGTGTCTACGGACGGCCGGCCGGCCGGACGGCCGGCCGGACAGACTAACACTGACCGATTACATAGAGTCACTTTTTCTCAAGTGACTCAAAAACTGCAAATAATTTGCAGATCATTCTCACCCAACCTCGTTGCATTATGTGGGGTTTTTTTTTTTGCAGTACGTTTTCCCACGGAAACACACACGCGCACACACACACACACACACACACACACACACGCAAGCACACACACACACATGCACACACACACACACACACACACACACGCACGCACACACACACAAACACACTCACCCACACACACACACTCACCCCCCCACACACACACCCCCCACACACACACATCCCCCCACACACACGCACACACACTCACCCCCCCACACACACACACATACACACACACACACTAACACACACACACACCAAATTGCGCACTAACAGTCCTAACTGTCCAGTAAAGATGTTGGAGTCCACAGCAGCAAAGAGCTGCGGGTTTCCTGATTGCACCGAGGTTGAAGCACTTCCGATTCTCGTCTGACTCAAGTCCGTCTGTGTCTGAAACATGGCCGCCACAGGCATTCGCTGAAACTTCGTTGTTTTTAAGCATTCACTAATTGTTGTGTCTTACGTAGTCGAGACAAATTTTTTTGAAGAAAGAAAATGAAGAAAAAAAAAATGCAACGGGGAATAAAGTAAGACAAAGTTGTTCACTGAGATTTTCTTGTTAATTAAAACAATAGCATGGGTAAACGCTTGCTTTCCCGTTGTGAAATCGCACACGCGGCTTGGAAAGCTCATGGAATGAGGTAATGCGGTTGTGTCCCTTGTCACGACAGCTGCAGTTGCTTCCCTTGTTTGTTAGAATCTGGGGCCAACCAGAGACTATAGAGTATACAGAGACGCTTCATCCTTCTTTGCGCTGCGGTGCGAAAGTGAGACCGGCCGCCAACGCGCGGGAAAAGAGCCACTCCCTGCCGCACAAGGAAGTTCGCGTATAGCGGCTGCTGTCGGCTGTGTTTATATCACGTTTATATTAACATACTGTCTGTTCTGTCCGGCTGACAGTGCTGCAAAAAGTAACTGAACGAAAAAATATGTTTGTTTGTGAACATCCTTTTTAAATGACCATAAAAACACCGCAGAAAATGGTGTAGATTAAAATTAAATCAAATTTACTAAGGCAATACCCGCTGCATCGCTGTAGTTATGTAAACATGATTCAAGTCAGTGTCTTTTCACGAACTAACCATCGTTATTTTTGTGTGTTTTAGTCAAATACACAAACATACTGTATACATGGTCACTTAAGCCTGAGAAAATATGTCAGGAATAAATCGTTAACGAAATAGTTCCCGGTCAAATCGGTAACTAAGGCATTTAGTCAACTTGGCGTCGTCCCAGCACCTCTAAAGTGAAATGGGTAGTCAATTGCACGGTGCTAAGAAATTATCATGTAAGGAAAACTGTAAAATACAGCAACTTAAACAACATTATTGTGACCTAGCTGACTTTAATTAAAGAATCTTGATCGATCGATGATTGTCTTATTTCGTATCGGTTGCTTCTTTCTTGTTCAGAAAGCTCTCTCTCTCTCTCTCTCTCTCTCTCTCTCTCTCTCTCTCTCTCTCTCTCTCTCTCTCTCTCTCTCTCTCTCTCTCTCTCTCTCTCTCTTTTTTTTTTCCTAGTCATAGTTATAGTAAAATAGTTTAGTCCCTCTTTAGGGCGAGGGCCAGATGCAAAAAAGCATATCTATGCTTATTCTTGTCACCCTCTAAAAATAAAGATTTGTCATTGTCATTGTCTCTCTCTCTCTCTCTCTCTCTCTCTCTCTCTCTCTCTCTCTCTCCTCTCTCTCTCTCTCTCTCTCTCTCTCTCTCTCTCTCTGAGTCAGTTACACACACACACACACGCACGCACGCACACACACACACACACACCAGGGCCGGACTAGGCGAAGAGGAGGGGGGGTTGCCAGTGGTGGTCCAGGGGGATGTTCCCCCTGGCGGGGTCAAGGGGCAGAGCCCCTTGTGGGGGTCAGGGGGTGAAGCCCCCTGAAGCTGATGGGTAGGTCATATTATGAGATAGGAAAATGGTCGCTCCTTGCATGAAACGGCATAAAATAAACAATAATAAAAAAAAATTTAATAAGTGAGGTACATGTTTAGGCTAGGGGGGGGGGTTGCGCAACCCCCATAACCCCCCGGTAGTCCGGCCCTGCACACACGCACACACACACACACACACACACACACACACACGCACATGAATTGAGATGAATTAACGAGGTACGTACGGACCGACTGGATGACACTTTGAACAGCATCGTCACAAGTATTCTAGTTTGAGAAGTTTTCGACTTTTGCGCTTGGACGAAGAATAGAATCAATTGTTCAGTTGTCCTTCAAAACAAAATTAAGCCTGATGTTAATTAAACAACTGCGCAATTACATTGTTGAGCTTGTGTACAGTGTGTGTTTTCTCTGTTCTGGTAGAATACACGCAGTTCGACGCTACACTTTTTACTGATTTTCAGACATTTAACGAGAGAAAAAAACCAAAAAAACAATCCTCACTTGCTCTCTTCCTCAGGAAATTTGAACATCCTGAAGCCTTTGGCATGTGAGTTTGAGCAATTGATGGCCAAAGACCATGCCCCGCTGTGTTTTCTTTTTGGTGCGGCCATGGTTGTGCTGCACGATATCGCTACTGCTGTGGAAAGGGAAAGTAGGTTTTTACATGTTTCCGCGTGGTGGCGCCACAGGGCTTCCTGTTTCAATTTTCAGCGCCGAATGAAGCGTCTCTGTATACTCTATAGTCTCTGGGCCAACTCCCGTGGATATTTTGGGATATTCTTGTTTAGATTGACCTTCTGTTTAGTATCCTTAGCGGATTATGACTGTATTCAGTTATTCTGCAGAAAAGACAAATGCTGGAGAAGAACCGTTCTTTTCTGAAGCATTATTTTGTGCATAATGTCATCTTTCGCCGAAGCAACGTTTTTTACTGCAGTAAAACAGTTTTTCTGAAGCATAATGTTTACTTGGTTTTCTGCAGCATTATTGCGATTAACTTTTTCTTCAGAATAGTCTGTGACAGTTTTTCTGGAGAAAAACGAACGACCTTGTAAAGTAGCGTTTGTATTCGTCGCCCCCTGGGATAGTATAATAGTTTGTTCCGCAGTGTACCAATCAGACAGACAAAATACATTCGTGTCACGCACAACTATTGGCAATTCTTGATGAGTCCATCTCTCGACAGAGAGGGGCTCGCGTGCTCCAACATTATAATGAGCCAGTACAAAATGCTGCAGAAAAAGTGTAAACAGGTTTTCTGCAGTAAAACAACAGCACCGTTTTACTGCTGCATTCTTGATTTCAATTGTACTGCAGTAAAATGTTTTGCTCCAGAAAAACTCGTTGCTTCGGCGAAAGATGACATTATGCAGAAATGCTGCAGAAAAGACAGTTTTTCTCCAGCATTTCGGTTTTTCTGCAGAATAACTGAATAATGCCAAAATGCTGAAGAAAAAGTGTAAACAGTTTTTCTCCAGTAAAACAACATCACCGTTTTACTGCAGCATTCTTGATTTCAATTTTATTGCAGTAAAACTGTTTTACTGCAGAAAAAAAACGTTGCTCTCGCGAAAGATGACATTATGCAGAAATGCTGCAGAAACAAACAGTTTTTCTCCAGCATTTCTGTTTTTCTGCAGAATAACTGAATAAAGTCATAATCCGCTAAGGATAGTCTGTATGCATACTTGTATTCTTTTTGCGTAATTGTGATGGTGCGTCTTGCTACAACAAACAAGTTTTGTCATCATGACCGACTTCCTTTAATTGTGTTTTTCCTTCGCCGGACGGTTGGCCTAGTGGTAAGGCGTCCGCCCCGTGATCGGGAGGTCGTGGGTTCGAACCTCGGCCGGGTCATACATCAGACTTTAAAATTGGCAATCTAGTGGCTGCTCCGCCTGGCGTCTGGCATTATGGGGTTAGTGCTAGGACTGGTTGGTCCGGTGTCAGAATAATGTGACTGGGTGAGATATGAAGCCTGTGCTGCGACTTCTGTCTTGTGTGTGGCGCACGTTATATGTCAAAGCAGCAACGCCCTGATATGGCCCTTCGTGGTGGGCTGGGCGTTAAGCAAACAAACAAACAAACAAATGCCAACTAAACACGCATACACTTGTGTATCTCATCTAAAATCGGGGTAAAACCCGGGAACATGCCCCTAATGGCTTTGCCGGGAGGGCTTAAAACATGAATTTCTCTCTAGCGTAAGATTTTCATCGGTGAATACACCAAAGGCTTGAGGTCCGACGAACTGAATCTTCATTGAGACGAACAGCGAACGGCTTGCTCTAAAGCGTTGACTGCCGAAAAGGCTTTTTCTCAATCAAGTGATAACTACCAAAATGGCGTGCGTGAGTCTTGTGCAGTTTTGGCACTTTCTTCTTCGTTTGTAATGCAGCTACTATTCATAAGTCTGTTACGGTGTGTGGTAGTTATCGATTGGAAAGGTCCCAAGACGGAGTCAGCCGGACGTCATTTCAGGGTTCTCTTTGTAAGAACCCTTTCTCATGTCGGTGGACATGAAGTTACTCAAAAAGACATTAGGGGCGGATCAGTTAGTTTGTACGGTGGGGGGGGGGGGGGGGGGGGGGTAGGAATGTGCACTTAGAATTCAAAAGTGGAAATCGAGGGCGCGCAACGGGCCCGAAACTGCTAGGGGTTCCCGGGGTCCCCCCCCCCCCGAAATCCTTATTTTTACTCCCCCCGAAAAAAAATGATGAAGCACAATTGTGCTATCTGGTGCACCCTGTCCGCCCCTGGACAGTATGACTAGCAGGCCAGGTTGAAGTGGTGTCAGTTTTGAAATATCGTTATATTTATGGGTATATGTGTAGGTTTATGTCTAAAGAATATGCCTTTGCTTCATTATACATTATTGTTCTCCTTAAATTCAGGCCTAAATGTCTGAGAGGGCCTAACAGACAGTCATTTTCATTTCATTTTCATTTTCATTACTTTATTGTCCCATCGCTGGGAAATTCGGGTCGCTTCCTCCCAGTGGAAAGCTAGCAGCAACGGAGTCGCGCTACCCAAGTGTCTGTGTGTTTAGGTGTATTCAGCCACCTGCACTTATGGCAGAATGACCAAGGTCTTTTACGTGCCATTGTGATGACACGGGGGTGGGACATGGCTTCCGTCTCTGGGTCTGCACATAAAGTTGACCCGTGTCCGTCCCGGCCCGAATTCGAACCTGCGACCTTTCGATCACAAGTCCAGTGCTCTACCAACTGAGCTACCGGGCCCCCCCGAAGTCAGATAGACAGTCCGCAGTCATACAGAGACACAGGAGCGTGTTTGTGTGTGCGCAGTGTGTAAGTGTGCGTGTCGCCTATGCAGTGTCAGCCTGGTGCCGCGTGCGCGCGTATTTATGTGAATGAGTGTATGCGTATGCAAGTGCGTGCGTGCCGAATCCTCAAAAACATTCCCCCCCCCCAAAAAAAAAAAAAAAAAAAAAAATTAAGTGGCTGTTCAAAAACTGTTCAAGTTTTATTTACTCCTTCAACGGCAGTTCAAACCTCCACCCTTACATCATTAATCTTCAAGTGGCACCAGCAGATGGCGAACACAAAAAACAGAACTAACCCAAAACGCAGCAATCCAGAACAGCGTGACATCGTACGGGCCGCTAATTGGTTGGAATGCCAGCACCTGCAGCTTAATATCCGGCACTTAAGCACGTGCGCACGTGCATGCGTTATCGAGAAGGGCGCAGGGCCGATAGGAACAGGTTTGTGGCGGTCTTGCGGGTCGATCTGGATTTAGGAGGGTGCAGTCAGTTTCCATTGGCAGGCTCCTCGGTGCAGTCCCGGTGACGTAGATCTAGAGAGAAAGATGTAGAGGCGCTTGGGGTGGTGGGGGGGGGGGGGGTTGGGTTGATGTGGGGTTGGGGTGGGTTTGTGTGTGTGTCTGCGCGTGTGTGTCAGTGTAGTGTGTGTGTGAGTGTGTGTGTGTGTGTGTGTGACGGTGTGTGTGTGTGTGTGTGTGGGGGGTGTTTGTGTGCAAGGTGTGCCTGAGGGCTGTAGGGGGGGTGTACACTGTACAAACATACAAGCAGGCACAAACACCACACACACACACACACACACACACACACACACACACACACTCTCTCTCTCTCACATACACACACACACACACACACTCACACACTCACACACACACACACACATACACACACACACACACACACATACTCCAAGTGTTCAACACTCCTCATTAATTTCACTAATTGACCAATAAGCCAATCAAATCTATTTGATGTGTTTTCCGAGTCAAACTTCACGAAACCAATCAGAATCCAAATGGTACATAAACATTCGTTCAACCCAAAATGTCGCACATCTGATTCGCCAGGAATTCTTAAAGTCCTTAAATACCCACTCACAGGAAATAATTTGTTTAGATCAGTTATTTTGCAGGATCGCATTAGCAGCACTTAGTGTTATCCGAAAAGGGATATATCATTGAGACCGTATTCTTGTGTGCATATGAAACAACTATACTGTTCAAAAAAAGAAACGCATAGTTGCTACTTGCCAAATTTGTTTTATTTTTCGAAAAAATTAACAGAAAATCCAATATTTAGATTATTTGTTTGAAATTTGGTATGGACACAGTTGAATGCACACACAGTTCATTTGCATCTTCAAATCAATCAGTCAATCAATACGATTGGGTGCCGAGGCTGTCAAGTCAGTAGGGGGTGTGACTGCCTTGAGCAGCAACAACTGCCCGGCACCTTCTGGGCATGGACTGAATCAGATGCCGGATATCTTGCTGTGGGATGGTGTCCCACTCCTCCTGAAGTGCCTGCAATAGATCGTGGTGATTTTCCGGCGCTTCTTCTCGCCTGCGCACACGTCTGTCCAATTCATCCCAGAGGTGTTCTATCTGGTTCATGTCTGGCGACATGGATGGCCAGGGAAGCACCTGGACATGGTGGTCGGTGAGGAACTGGGTGGTGAGTCGTGCTGTGTGCGGGCGAGCGTTGTCCTGCTGGAATATGGCATCCTGGTCAGCCAGAAGAGGAAGGGCGTGTGGGCGCAGAATTTCCTCCACGTATCGCTGGGCAGTTATGCGCCCTTGGACGTGCACCAGAGTGCTCCTTCCAGCGGTATTGATCGCCCCCCACACCATGACGCCTCCACCACCATGAACGGGTGCCTCATCCACACAGTTGGGCGCGTAACGTTCGTTTACTCTCCGGTAGACCCTCCTCCGACCATCATGTCGCTGGAGCAGGAAGTAGGACTCGTCGCTGAACCACACGTGTCTCCAGTGATTCCGGACGGTCCAGCGAAGGTGCTGGTTGCCCCACTGCACTCGGTTCTGGCGATGGCGGCGGGTGAGGACAGCTCCTCTGTGAGGTCTGCGAGCTCTCAAACCAGCTTCATGCAGGCGGTTCCGCACGGTCTGGTGCGATAATCGGTGTGGCCCGGGGAGAGCCTGGACAGAAGATGAGGCCGACAGGAAACGATTCCGGAGGTGGCGGAGCCGTATGAAGCGGTCGTGAGCAGCAGTTGTCGCCCTTGGTCTTCCCGCTCGTGGCAAGTCAGCAACGGAGCCAGTGGCTTGAAACCTGACCCACAGTCTACTGATGGTGCTCTGGGACACGTGGAAGTGCCTGGCGATTGCACTTTCACTTTGGCCTGCTTGTAAACGACCCAATGCAATTTGGCGGTCTTCTCTGCTCAATCGGGCCATCTTTCGTCGCTGAATTGTCGTCTGATTTCTTTGTGGCGAACAATCCGCTTTTATGGGTTTTGGAAGACATGGTGAGAGCTCAATATTCCCCGAGTTTCACGAGATTACACTGAAGCATGACGAGTGGTCATGCCAAATGAGCAATTTTGACATTGTAGCCACTGATAACGCATGCGTCACGTGCAGAGCTCACTTGTGGCAATGGACGAAAGGTCGACGACCAGATAGACATTTTCTGCAGTTTGGTGGATATCCTTGTAGCCATATAACTAAATTATCCAAATATTACAAGCTATGCGTTTCTTTTTTTGAACAGTATAGATAAATACCCGCTTCGTCGGGTACGGCTTCGCCGGGAAGAAGTAAAGCCGAATGCCCGACTTTGCCGGGTGTAGGCCGGCTTCGCCGGCGCACCGTACGAAGGAAGGGAGATAAACGCGCAAAACACTGGAGAAGATAAGGAAGAGTTACAGGGAATGGATGTACAGAAAAACCAAAATCGGTTCAGCGCTGCGCGCTGAGAACATGCACTTGTTCAAAATTTTCCACGATTGTGTCCGGGGTTTACCTGAATATGCCCACCAAATTTGAAGCAGATCCATCGAGAACTTTGGCCGTGAATCGTGAACACACAGACAGACAGACAGACACACACAAGCCGTATATAGATATAGAAGCCAAACTGATCCGCACTATAAGCTTATTGCTTCGTGTTGATCCTAACATGCTTATTATATATTATATCCATACATTGTTGAATAAAACACCGTTTAAACCAAACAGAAACACAAAAGAAGAAAAAAACACCAGAAAAACGGAGAGAAAAAAACAAACTTAACCGCATTATTTTGCACGGTCATATAGCCGTGATTGACCTATACAGATAGGCTTGCCAGTGAATTATGATAGTGAAAAGGCGCACGAAACAAGCCCTTGAAGTTATCTCATCGCGTCGGACCGGGTGATCATTATCATGCAGTTCATGGTCAGTACCCGGCAAACATAACTGCAATCCATCCCGCTGTATCTTCTTCTTCTTCTTGTCGATCACTCAGATGGAAACGCCGGTTCCCCGCGCAAATGTTGCCGTGCGCTGTAGGTCGTCCAGACTGCCATAGAGCTTCCCTTGCACCGATCCGGGGCGGGGATATAGCTCAGTTGGTAGCGCGCTGGATTTGTATTCAGTTGGCCGCTGTCAGCGTGAGTTCGATCCCAGGTTCGGCGGAAATTTATTTCAGAGTCAACTTTGTGTGCAGACTCTCTTCGGTGTCCGAACTCCCCCCCGTGTACTCTACATTGGGTGTGCACGTTAAAGATCCCACGATTGACAAAAGGGTCTTTCCTGGCAAAATTGCTTAGGCACAGTTAATAATTGTCTACCTATACCCGTGTGACTTGGAATAATAGGCTGTGAAAGGTAAATATGCGCCGAAATGGCTGCAATCTACTGGCCGTATAAAATTTCATCTCACACGGCATCACTGCTGAGCGCCTAGAACTGTACCCACGGAATATGCGCGATATAAGCGTCATTGATTGATTGATTGATTGATCCTGCTGTATAAAGCCGTGCTGTGATTTTTGATGAGGTAGGTATTTATTGTCAGTGCGTGTGCAAAATTTGTTAGATTTCGTAACAAAGTTCAAGATTTTGAACAAGATTTGAAGCAATAGATGTAAAAGTTATGAAGTTGTAGAACCATAGTTTTACAGTGATAGACCTGATTGTAAATAGTTTTTAAGCATGGAGCTTGCTATGTGAACTGAGGAAAGAAACAAACTTGCATAGGTCTCGAATAGCAATATCAGCTGAAGAAACGATACACAAATAATACGCCCACAAAAAAAACAAGTCGCGTAAGGCGAAAATACAATATTTAGTCAAGTAGCTGTCGAACTCACAGAATGAAACTGAACGCAACGCAACGCAGCAAGACCGTATACTCGTAGCATCGTCACTCCACCGCCCGTGGCAAAGGCAGTGCCCGTGGAATTGACAAGAAGAGCGGGGTATTCGTTGCGCTGAGAAGGATAGCACGCTTTTCTGTACCTCTCTTCGTTTTAACTTTCTGAGCGTGTTTTTAATCCAAACATATCATATCTATATATTTTTGGAATCAGGAACCGACAAGGAATAAGATGAAAGTGTTTTTAAATTGATTTCGAAAAAAAAATTTGATAATAATTTTTATATATTTAATTTTCAGAGCTTGTTTTTAATCCGAATATAACATATTTATATGTTTTTGGAATCAGCAAATGATGGAAAATAAGATAAACGTAAATTTGGATCGTTTTATAAATTTTTATTTTTTTTTACAATTTTGAGATTTTTAATGACCAAAGTCATTAATTAATTTTTAAGCCACCAAGCTGAAATGCAATACCGAAGTCCGGGCTTCGTCGAAGATTACTTGACCAAAATGTGAACCAATTTGGTTGAAAAATGAGGGCGTGACAGTGCCGCCTCAACTTTCACGAAAAGCCGGATATGACGTCATCAAAGACATTTATCAAAAAAATGAAAAAAACGTTCGGGGATTTCATACCCAGGAACTCTCATGTCAAATTTCATAAAGATCGGTCCAGTAGTTTAGTCTGAATCGCTCTACACACACACACACACGCACACACGCACGCACACACGCACGCACACACGCACATACACCACGACCCTCGTTTCGATTCCCCCTCGATGTTAAAATATTTAGTCAAAACTTGACTAAATATAAAAATAGGTGGGGTTAAAGTAACATAGCCACACAAAAACAAGTCGCGTAAGGCGAAAATACAATATTTAGTCAAGTAGCTGTCGAACTCACAGAATGAAACGCAATGCCATTTTACTCGTAGCATCGTCAGGCCACCGCTCATGGCAAAGGCAGTGAAATTGACAAGAAGAGCGGGGTAGTAGTTGCGCTAAGAAGGATAGCACGCTTTTCTGTACCTCTCTTTGTTTTAACTTTCTGAGCGTGTTTTTAATCCAAACATATCATATCTATATGTTTTTGGAATCAGGAACTGACAAGGAATAAGATGAAAGTGTTTTTAAATTGATTTGGACAATTTAATTTTGATAATAATTTTTATATATTTAATTTTCAGAGCTTGTTTTTAATCCAAATATAACATATTTATATGTTTTTGGAATCAGCAAATGATGGAGAATAAGATAAACGTAAATTTGGATCGTTTTATAAATTTTTATTTTTTTTTACAATTTTCAGATTTTTAATGACCAAAGTCATTAATTAATTTTTAAGCCACCAAGCTGAAATGCAATACCGAACCCCGGGCTTCGTCGAAGATTACTTGACCAAAATTTCAACCAATTTGGTTGAAAAATGAGGGCGTGACAGTGCCGCCTCAACTTTCACGAAAAGCCGGATATGACGTCATCAAAGACATGTATCAAAAAAATGAAAAAAACGTTCGGGGATTTCATACCCAGGAACTCTCATGTCAAATTTCATAAAGATCGGTCCAGTAGTTTAGTCTGAATCGCTCTACACACACACACAGACAGACAGACAGACAGACACACGCACATACACCACGACCCTCGTTTCGATTCCCCCTCGATGTTAAAATATTTAGTCAAAACTTGACTAAATATAAAAAGGGTAGGAAGGTAGGCAATCACTTTTTTTTTAAACTTTTTTTTCTATTTTTGCGTCTGCTTTTTATATTTAGTCAAGTTTTGACTAAATATTTTAACATCGAGGGGGAATCGAGACGAGGGTCGTGGTGTATGTGTGTCTGTCTGTCTGTCTGTCTGTCTGTGCGTGTGTGTGTGTGTGTGTGTAGAGCGATTCAGACTAAACTACTGGACCGATCTTTATGAAATTTGACATGAGAGTTCCTGGGTATGAAATCCCCGAACGTTTTTTTCATTTTTTTGATAAATGTCTTTGATGACGTCATATCCGGCTTTTCGTGAAAGTTGAGGCGGCACTGTCACGCCCTCATTTTTCAACCAAATTGGTTGAAATTTTGGTCAAGTAATCTTCGACGAAGCCCGGGGTTCGGTATTGCATTTCAGCTTGGTGGCTTAAAAATTAATTAATGACTTTGGTCATTAAAAATCGGAAAATTGTAAAAAAAAATAAAAATTTATAAAACGATCCAAATTTACGTTTATCTTATTCTCCATCATTTTCTGATTCCAAAAACATATAATTATGTTATATTCAGATTAAAAACAAGCTCTGAAAATTAAATATATAAAAATTATTATCAAAATTAAATTGTCCAAATCAATTTAAAAACACTTTCATCTTATTCCTTGTCGGTTCCTGATTCCAAAAACATATAGATATGATATGTTTGGATTAAAAACACGCTCAGAAAGTTAAAACAAAGAGAGGTACAGAAAAGCGTGCTATCCTTCTTAGCGCAACTACTACCCCGCTCTTCTTGTCAATTTCACTGCCTTTGCCATGAGCGGTGGACTGACGATGCTACGAGTATACGGTCTTGCTGAAAAAGGGCAGCTACTTGACTAAATATTGTATTTTCGCCTTACGCGACTTGTTGTTGTCTTTTGTGTTCTTGTTTTTCCTGATGAAGCTTCCATAAGCGAAAATTCGTGTCGTCTTGTCCCGTTCTTGTATTGGTGAGTACAGTATTCCTTTGTTTTTTAACTTTGTTCATCTTACCACAGTCACTTCGTTGTTTAGATTTTTTTTTCTATATAAGCAGAGCAACCGAAGAAGATGCGGCCATTTTTGTCATGGCAAGCGTCTGTTGGGCCTTTTTAGTAGAAGGAGTTATTTCCCTTGCATCGTCTGTCGTCTGCATTTTGTTTGTTTGTTTGTTTGTTTGTTTGCTTAACGCCCAGCCGACCACGAAGGGCCATATCAGGGCGGTGCTACTTTGACATGTAACGTGCGCCACACACAAGACAGAAGTCGCAGCACAGGCTTCATGTGTCACCCAGTCACATTATTCTGACACCGGACCAACCAGTCCTAGCACTAACCCCATAATGCCAGACGCCAGGCGGAGCAGCCACTAGATTGCCAATGTTAAAGTCTTAGGTAACCGTATGACCCGGCCGGGGTTCGAACCCACGACCTCCCGATCACGGGGCGGACGCCTTACCACTAGGCCAACCGTGCCGGTTGTCGTCTGCATGACGACTCGAGCGCTTTTGCTTTCATTGCGTTTTCTGCACTTGTTTTCATTTTTGTTGTTGTTGACAAATGTAATACAAAGTTATAGGGTCGGCCCCTAAAAATAGGGTAGGTCGGGTTACCGTAACCACACCTATTTTTTTTTTTAGGCCTAACGAACAAACCATCATTTTTTTCTATTTCAATTTACTGTTTCGTTGTTGTTTATCTCTCACATTCAATGCAGGATACGATAGCTTGAATAAGGTGAAACGAAGTAGACATTATCATCTTCTTAAGCCCGCATATAAAAAGGACAAAAACAACAGACACGTCAATATGACTGCCTCCAATGGTTGTGAATTGACCGCCAAACATCCAAACGCCAAATCATGAAAAACAGCCAAAATAATCAATAACAAACAGCTGCGTACGTGGGAGTTTCAATTCACGAACACAGAAGAAGAAACAGAAGACTATCATCGCAAGGCATGTGTCTAATAAGGTCACTGGGTTACTGCGGATAGTCACCAGCGGTTCCATGGTGTAATGGTTAGCACTCTGGACTCTGAATCCAGCGATCCGAGTTCAAATCTCGGTGGGACCTGTACTTTTTGTTTTAATTTCTTTTTAATTGTTGTGATATTTTACTTTTGTAATGGTGTTCATATATTCGTGTATATTTTTACCAGTTTTTTTTATTTTTATTTTTTTTTTACATTTTCTTCGTCCTTTTCGTGTTATGTTATATGAAGTCTTAAATCGCGCGCGTATCTCCAGACTCGGACTCAAGGCGCAGGGATCTATTTATGCCGTGTGAGATGGAATTTTTTACACAATACATCACGCATTCACATCGGCCAGCAGATCGCAGCCATTTCGGCGCATATCCTACTTTTCACGGCCTATTATTCCAAGTCACACGAGTATTTTGGTGGACATTTTTATCTATGCCTATACAATTTTGCCAGGAAAGACCCTTTTGTCAATCGTGGGATCTTTAACGTGCACACCCCAATGTAGTGTACACGAAGGGACCTCGGTTTTTCGTCTCATCCGAAAGACTAGCACTTGAATCCACCACCTAGGTTAGGAAAGGGGGAAGAAAATTGCTAACGCCCTGACCCAGGGTCGAACTCGCAACCTCTCGCTTCCGAGCGCAAGTGGGTTACCACTCGGCCACCCGGTTGTGTGGCCGTATAGTTTTGCTGAGGCCTTTTCAAAGCTGAAGTTAGGTCATGGATTATATCCGGGTTGATTTTTAGAAGATTGCACACACATTTTAAATGTAGCGTTTGAAATCGTTGGTATTTTCAAAAGAAGCTTTATCGTCTGTGGTGACGTATGGTTTCCCGACAAGAACAACACACAGAGAATAATTAACGTTTATTCATGCACTACTTTGACTGCAAAGTGCCAATGGCCAAGCAAGTTGCAACGAGACCATTACATAGTAGACCCTATACGTACCTGCGGCTTAGCAAGCAGTTGCATATTCTGTCCTTTTGTCATTACACCCCCGGTATAGGGGTGTGTATAGGATTCGGTCGATGTGTTTGTGTGTTTGTGTGCGCATATAGATCTCAAGAATGAACGGACCGGTCGTCACCAAACTTGGTGAACAGGTTCTATACATAGAGATTACACAACGTCATCGAGTGAGGGACCGAAAAATATTGAAACTCGAGGATGATTTTTTTGTGGTATCAACCGAGACCGTAGGTCGAGGTTGATACCACACAAAAAAATCATCCGAGAGTTTCAATATTTTTTGGTCCCTCACAAGATGACGTTTGTGTAATTTGTGTATACAATGATCAACGACAAAGACAAAAATTAAAACAAAAACAACACGAACTCTTTTCCATCGAGGAATGGTGGAAGGAAAATAACACAACCGGAAATAGATCTAGATCTAAATTGATCTCTATGACCCGTGCCTTGATACCATTGAGATCATAGGAGATGCACAGCAGTGCCGATACCAGGTTTCTTTAGCTTCACTTTAAAATGATATCAGAACGATAGTTATTCACTTGAAAGTGAACACAGGAGAGTTGTATACATTCATGAGACGGTCCTTACAAAAATTGGGACCAGTCAAACACACGGTTAGGGAGTTATTGGTGGATTAAGATTCTACAAGGACTTATATAGGGACATATTAATGGTCAAAGGGAAAGAACCTTCTCAGTTGGTGGCAGTGAGAATAGTTATTTCCCTTTGACCAACGGGGGTGTTTTCCTACCTCGGAGGAATTTCTTGTTTTCATTACTTTTAACATGTCAAGTTTGAGGATACGTGGTTCCTTTGTTCCCAGAATCGAATTCAAATGTGGTAACACGATTGAGAGGTGGCATAAGAATGATTTATTGATGTAAATAATGCTGGTTGATTTTTTTTCTTCTGAATAGTATCACACTTTTAAAAAGAGTTGCTTTAACGACACGATATTTTTGTTTTGTGACAACCGACTCGAAGATGATCATACTCTCATGACATAAATTACGTTGTATTTCGACAAATGAACGCATTCCTGGGGCAAAAACTAACCGAAATCAGGAGACAAAAATAAAACAAAATCCGTTTTTCAGAGAAAAACAGTTCAAATGATGCATTTTACACACACACACACACACACACACACACACACACACACACACTCACACACATACTCTCTCTCTACCCCCCCCCCCCACACACACGCACACACACACACTCACACATACACATAAACACACACACACACACACACACACACACACGACACACACGTACACACACACACACTCACACATACACATACAAACACACACACACACACACACATACACACACACACACATACACACACACACACACACATACACGCATACACACACACACACACACACACACACACACACACACACACACACACACACACAACAACAACACACAAGCTTGCACCTGAGCCCTGTTGGGTAAGGCAAGTACGAACTTTTCTAGTTACGAATTAGCAAAACAAGTAGACAGACAATAGAACAGAAAGAAGAACTACAGATGTGACGAAAATCAAAAACAAATAGGCAGCCAACGTTTCAAAATTCAGAACAAGTCGCGTAAGGCGAAAATACAATATTTAGTCATGTAGCTGTCGAACTCACAGAATGAAACTGAACGCAATGCAACGCAGCAAGACCGTATACTCGTAGTCCACCGCTCACGGCATAGGCAGTGCCCGTGAAATTGACAAGAAGAGCGGGGTAGTAGTTGCGCTAAGAAGGATAGCACGCTTTTCTGTACCTCTCTTTGTTTTAACTTTCTGAGCGTGTTTTTAATCCAAACATATCATATCTATATGTTTTTGGAATCAGGAACCGACAAGGAATAAGATGAAAGTGTTTTTAAATTGATTTGGATAATTTAATTTTGATAATAATTTTTATATATTTAATTTTCAGAGCTTGTTTTTAATCCGAATATAACATATTTATATGTTTTTGGAATCAGCAAATGATTTAGAATAAGATAAACGTAAATTTGGATCGTTTTATAAATTTTTATTTTATTTTTACAATTTTCCGATTTTTAATGACCGAAGTCATTAATTAATTTTTAAGCCACCAAGCTGAAATGCAATACCGAACCCCGGGCTTCGTCGAAGATTACTTGACCAAAATTTCAACCAATTTGGTTGAAAAATGAGGGCGTGACAGTGCCGCCTCAATTTTCACGAAAAGCCGGATATGACGTCATCAAAGACATTTATCAAAAAAATGAAAAAAACGTTCGGGGATTTCATACCCAGGAACTCTCATGTCAAATTTCATAAAGATCGGTCCAGTAGTTTAGTCTGAATCGCTCTACACACACACACACACACGCACACACACACACACACGCACGCACATACACCACGACCCTCGTTTCGATTCCCCCTCGATGTTAAAATATTTAGTCAAAACTTGACTAAATATAATAACAAGTCGCGTAAGGCGAAAATACAATATTTAGTCAAGTAGCTGTCGAACTCACAGAATGAAACTGAACGCAATGCCATTTTACTCGTAGCATCGTCAGGCCACCGCTCATGGCAAAGGCAGTAAAATTGACAAGAAGAGCGGGGTAGTAGTTGCGCTAAGAAGGATAGCACGCTTTTCTGTACCTCTCTTTGTTTTAACTTTCTGAGCGTGTTTTTAATCCAAACATATCATATCTATATGTTTTTGGAATCAGGAACCGACAAGGAATAAGATGAAAGTGTTTTTAAATTGATTTGGAAAATTTAATTTTGATAATAATTTTTATATTTTTAATTTTCAGAGCTTGTTTTTAATCCGAATATAACATATTTATATGTTTTTGGAATCAGCAAATGATGGAGAATAAGATAAACGTAAATTTGGATCGTTTTATAAATTTTTATTTTTTTTTACAATTTTCCGATTTTTAATGACCAAAGTCATTAATTAATTTTTAAGCCACCAAGCTGAAATGCAATACCGAACCCCGGGCTTTGTCGAAGATTACTTGACCAAAATTTCAACCAATTTGGTTGAAAAATGAGGGCGTGACAGTGCCGCCTCAACTTTCAAGAAAAGCCGGATATGACGTCATCAAAGACATTTATCAAAAAAATGAAAAAAACGTTCGGGGATTTCATACCCAGAAACTCTCATGTCAAATTTCATAAAGATCGGTCCAGTAGTTTAGTCTGAATCGCTCTACACACACACACACACACACACACACACACACGCACGCACGCACACACGCACGCACATACACCACGACCCTCGTTTCGATTCCCCCTCGATGTTAAAATATTTAGTCAAAACTTGACTAAATATAAACAAGTCGCGTAAGGCGAAAATACAATATTTAGTCAAGTAGCTGCCATTTTTCAGCAAGACCGTATACTCGTAGCATCGTCAGTCCACCGCTCATGGCAAAGGCAGTGAAATTGACAAGAAGAGCGGGGTAGTAGTTGCGCTAAGAAGGATAGCACGCTTTTCTGTACCTCTCTTTGTTTTAACTTTCTGAGCGTGTTTTTAATCCAAACATATCATATCTATATGTTTTTGGAATCAGGAACCGACAAGGAATAAGATGAAAGTGTTTTTAAATTGATTTGGACAATTTAATTTTGATAATAATTTTTATATATTTAATTTTCAGAGCTTGTTTTTAATCCGAATATAACATATTTATATGTTTTTGGAATCAGCAAATGATGGAGAATAAGATAAACGTAAATTTGGATCGTTTTATAAATTTTTATTTTTTTTTACAATTTTCCGATTTTTAATGACCAAAGTCATTAATTAGTTTTTAAGCCACCAAACTGAAATGCAATACCGAACCCCGGGCTTCGTCGAAGATTACTTGACCAAAATTTCAACCAATTTGGTTGAAAAATGAGGGCGTGACAGTGCCGCCTCAACTTTCACGAAAAGCCGGATATGACGTCATCAAAGACATTTATCAAAAAAATGAAAAAACCGTTCGGGGATTTCATACCCAGGAACTCTCATGTCAAATTTCATAAAGATCGGTCCAGTAGTTTAGTCTGAATCGTGTAAACAGTGTTGTTAGCGTTTGCTGGGATGTGATTGTGGCAGTGGCATTGGAGACGGCTGGAGTTGAAGTGGCCGTGCGAATCCAATGTGTCGTCTGCCGACACTGGCGACAGCTCCGAGACCGGTGCAGTGCCGTTTAGCATCAGACTGAAGCCACGGTGTTCCTCTTGGGAAATGCTGCTTAACGTTGTTGTGCCCAGATAGCTGCATTATTTTGGTCGGAGGAACGTTATTCTCGGAAAGTTTCTGCACTAGGAACTGGCGTGCAGAGTGGTTGGTGTAGATCTACCTCGGGTTGATGATCCCAGCTTTTCTTCACATGTCGCCCTGTCATGTTTTGGATTGTCTTTCGCAAAATTGGAGATATTCTCTGCCATTAGTCTACTGTCTTCATGCAAGGACACGTCTCCTCACTGCATGTGAGGTGTCACGCTGCGCAGACCAAAGTTGACTGTGTTTTGCCACCACAGAGTATTCAGGATTACTTCTGGATCTGCGACTCCGAGCTGTTTTGTCTGCCACAGCTTGTCAACATCTTCATCTTTCAGCGGTTGAGCCCTGTTAGGTAAGTTGCCACAACCGTCCTGTTTAACAATCTTCTGCTTTGTCTTCACGACTTCTCTCAGTTACAAGTGCAAATTCGGGGCCGTCTATAACGGGTGCACAGTACTTTTTAGACTTCAACTGTCGATGGATGCTGCTGAGAAGGCCCCTCAGCGTGGGGATGGTTCATACTCTTTGCCATCCGGTTTTTTCAAACTCATGAAAAAAGAGCAGAGAATTTTGCATAATTTTTGTGGTTGGATGGTGCTAATGTTTCTTTTGTCCCCGTGTTTCGCCATAAACGTCGATAGGCGACGTATATCGTAAACCGTTTTTCGGAGAGTGTTCTTGTTCTTGTTGCCACAATTAACCTTCCTGTTTAACAATCTTCTGCTTTGTCTTCACGACTTCTCTCAGTTAACGGATGCACAGTACTTTTTAGACTTCAACTGTCGATGGATGCTGCTAAGAAGGCCCCTCAGCGTGGATGGTTTATACTCTTTGCCATCCGGTTTTTTCAAACTCATGAAAAAAGAGCAGAGAATTTTGCATAATTCTTGTGGTTGGATGGTGCTAATCACGCCTAATGTTTCTTTTGTCCCCGTGTTTCGCCATAAACGTCGATAGGCGACGTATATCGTAAACCGTTTTTCGGAGAGTGTTCTTGTTCTTGTTTGTCTGAACGAATGAGTCTATTGGAGAAAAATAATAAATCATGGATGACTCGCTTTTTTCTTCATCGACTTCGTCATTCGCGTCATCACCAAACATGTCTTCGAACAGCTCATCACTCAAAAATTCTTTCAGTGTTGACAAATCGGTTTCGTGGCAGTTGCCATTTTGTTGCAAAAGTAGTTCTTCATGAATATGTAATTACTAATTTACATAGCATGACCTTCCGGTTGACCTCATTTACATGATATACACACGTGTGATTTGAACGATTTTTATCTCACGGGTATCTCTCTCACGTATGTAGGATAAATTAGTAATTACACATTCATGAAGAACTACTTTTGCAACAAAATGGCAACTGCCACGAAAACCGATTTGTCAACACTGAACGAATTTTTGAGTGATGAGCTGTTCGAAGACATGTTTGGTGATGACGCGAATGACGAAGTCGATGAAGAAAAGAGTGAGTCATCCATGATTTATGATTTTTCTCCAATAGACTCATTCGTTCAGACAAACAAGAACAAGAACACTCTCCGAAAAACGGTTTACGATATACGTCGCCTATCGACGTTTATGGCGAAACACGGGGACAAAAGAAACATTAGGCGTGATTAGCACCATCCAACCACAAGAATTATGCAAAATTCTCTGCTCTTTTTTCATGAGTTTGAAAAAACCGGATGGCAAAGAGTATAAACCATCCACGCTGAGGGGCCTTCTTAGCAGCATCCATCGACAGTTGAAGTCTAAAAAGTACTGTGCATCCGTTAACTGAGAGAAGTCGTGAAGACAAAGCAGAAGATTGTTAAACAGGAAGGTTAATTGTGGCAACTTACCTAACAGGGGTCAACCGCTGAAACATGTATGAAGATGTTGACAAGCTGTGGCAGACAAAACAGCTCCGAGTCGCAGATCCAGAAGCAATCCTGAATACTCTGTGGTGGCAAAACACAGTCAACTTTGATCTGCGCAGCCGAGCGTGACTCCTCACAGGCACATGCAGTGGGGAGACGTGTCCTTACATGAAGACAGTAATGGCAGAGAATATCTCCAATTTTGCGAAAGACAATCCAAAACATGCCAGGGCGACAATCCAAAGTCTGTGCGTGATGTCTGTCCGAAAGCTTGGGCGTCGAACGATGAGCGCTGCCCTGTCGCAGTTTACAAAACATACGCAGCTCTCCGACCAAAAGGTTACTCCGAGACAAGTTCCCCCTTCTATTGTGCAACAAACACAAAAGTTGCATCTGAAGAATTTCCATGGTTCAAGCGCCAACCTGTCGGTGTCAACAAGTTGTCAGCAACCATGAAAAACATGTGCAGAAAAGCTGGGATCATCAACCCGAGGTAGATCTACACCAACCACTCTGCACGCAAGTTCCTAGTGCAGAAACTTTCCGAGAATAACGTTCCTCCGACCAAAATAATGCAGCTGTCTTGGCACAAAAACGTCCAGAGTATTAACAATTACAGCAGCATTTCTCAAGAGGAACACCGTGGCTTCAGTGTGATACAAAACGGCACTGCACCGGTCTCGGAGCTGTCGCCAGTGTCGGCAGACGACACATTGGTTTCGCCCGCATCGGCCACTTCAACTTCAGCCGTCTCCACTGCCACTGCCTCAATCACATCCCAGCAAACGCTAACAACACTGTTTGCAGGGCCTGTGCACGTTGGTACCATCAACATCAACCAATATTTGTGCAGTCACCAAACCGAGAAGTGACCATCTGAAAGCTGTCGACTCGCCTGGCTCCGACTTGACTGTCATCCTATCGCGGAAGGATATGCTTTGCTGTTGTTGTTCCATTTGGTTTCTTTTATCCTGTGGCCACTGCTTTTCTTTTTATCTGGTATATTTTGAAGTGACCATGATTTCGTTCTTCGAATTTATTTCATCAATGTTCAATATTAAACTTAACAGTGTTAACAAAGGCGAACTACTTTGTCCTAGTTTGAGAGTGTGTGTCATGGCGGAGGAATGAATGTCAAATTGAGTAAAGTGGTTTGAAGTTCTAAAGCGGGTTGATCCAAAGGCAATAGCGCTGTCGGTGACTTTTAGTTAGATCTGGCACAGAAGTATATAATGTAGGATAAACAGAATACTACATGGCTTGCTGTGTCGTACCAGATTTACACTCGTTGCTTTTTCAAATAGTGAACAGCTCGCTTTCGCTCGCAGTTCACTATTTAAAAAAACAACTCGTGTAAATCTGGTACGACACAGCAAGCCATGTAGTATTCTCTATTTATCCTACTGGGGATCGATTGTGTGGAATATACTTCCAATGTACTGTAAAACATGTCAAACCCTTTCAACTTTTAAAAAAAATGTTCGAAAATATCTTTGTCAAAAATAATTCTCTCCCTACACTTTAAAATCATAACTGTTACTGCATAACATCTTAATCATCATTTTATTAATCAATGAACCACGTTATTATAACTAGTGTTTTGTTAGTTTTAACCTGATTGCAAATTCTTAGTTAATTAGTTATTCGTTTGGCTGTTCAATACATGTTATATAAATATATAATTGTAATGTATAATGTCATGTATGTCTAAATGGGACAGGTTGGAAGATCAGGCATTGCCTAAAACCTTTATCCCTTTGTATTAAAGTTTTGAATCTGAATCTGAATCTGAATCTGAATCTCTCTCTCTCTCTCTCTCTCTCTCTCTCTCTCTCTCTCTCTCTCTCTCTCTCTCTCTCTCTCTCTCTCTCTCTCTGAAAATATCCGTCTGCTTGGGTACAAGACGGCTGGGTTTATGCTTCAATAACATTTATTTTCTTCTCCAATTGCAGCGATTAGCCTTCTTCCTTGGCGTTCTTCTTCTTCTTCTTCTTCTTCAGCGTTCGACGGTGCATTTCTTGACGTTCAACTGCAATGAGAGTTATACGGATAATAACAGACCTGTTTGACCCAAAGGAATGTCTAGGTGAGCTTAAGCGTAAAATATACATTTATTATGAAATTAACCTGTGTGTGTGTGTGTGTGTGGGGGGGGGTCGGTGCGTATGTGTGCGTATTTGTGTGTGGATGTGTGTGCGTGCGTGTGTGTGTGTGTGTGTGCGCGTGCGTGTGTGTGCTTGGGTGTGTGTGTGTGTGTGTGTGTGTGTGCGTGCGTGCGTGCGTGTGTGTGCGTGCGTGCGTGTGTGTATGTGTGTGTGTGTGTGTGTGTGTGTGTGTGTGTAGCAATTACAGAAAAACTACCGGACAGACCTTTCATTGTGAAACTTTACATGGAAGTTCGTTGAGATGTTACCCCGACATGTGTTTATGTTTCATTTTTTCGAAGTCTGTGATGTCGTCATATCCGGGTTTTTGCAAACGTTGAGGCTGTAACGTGGAGACGTCATTTTTACATTTAGTCAAGTTATGACTAAATGTTTTAACATTGACTGGGAATCGAGATGAGGGTGTGACGTATGTATGTATGTATATATATATATATATGTGTGTGTGTGTGTGTGTGTGTGTGTGTGTGTGTGTGTGTGTGTGTGTGTGTGTGTGTGTGTGTGTGTGTGTGTGTGTGTAAAGTGATTCCGAGAAAATTACTGGACCGAATCTTCATGAAACTTCACATGAGAGTTCCTGGGTATGATGTACCCAGAGATGTTTTCCATTTTGTTTGTTATAAATGTCTTTAATGACGTCATATCCGTATTTTTTTACAAAAGTTGAGGCAGCACTGTCACGCCCTCATTTTAGTTTCAGGCCGACTTATTGACTAAATGTTTTGTTTTGTTTTGTGTCACGCGGCGTGCTTACTCTATTGTAAGGGAAAGTCGCCAATCCCGGAACAGTCGGCTAACTTGGAACACCTCAATATGCGGTCAACGGTAAACAATTCATGAATTTTTTTTAGCAGAAATGTCTAGTGACCTCCCCCGATGTTATTGCAAAAAGAAAAATGGCAACTGCGGCAAAACCAAAGAAGAGGTACGTTTTTTTAACTTTTCTCCCTTCTTCTTCTTATTTCTATTGTCTAGAATTCGTTTTATTACTCTTTATCTATATACGTTCACATAAAATGTTGATTGCTATTACAAACCTACATCAATGTGTTGCACTATGAACGGGGAAAAAAGATTGGAAACGTCACATGTATCCTACAGCTAAAGTCGAAATCCATGCAAGTGCCATGCGGCTATGCTGGAACACATATAGAGGCAAACATGGAACAGTGTTCCAGCTTTGACGCATTCTGTTCCATCTTACCCTCATTAAACGATAAAGTGAACACTGGTGTTTTTAGTCCGTGGCAGGCTAATTGCCCCCTGGATAATTGTTCCCCGACAAGTGCCCCCCCCCCTCCGGATAATTGCCCTACTAGGACAATTACCCCCCGGACACCTGCCCCCCCACCGAGGGAGGACAACTGCCCCCCGGACACCTGCCCCCCAATTTTTTTCTCACCACTCTTCGTGCAAGTTTTTGCAAAAGCCGTTCACTTCAATAAGAGTGTGTGTGTGTGTGTGTGTGTGTGTGTGTGTGTGTGTGTGTGTGTGTGTGTGTGTGTGTGTGTGTGTGTGTGCAGGGGCGGATCAGTTGCTTTGTAAGGGGGGGGGGGCCTTTGAATCGAAAGTGAATGTGATGGGCGCGAAGCGCCCGAATTTTCTAGGGGGGTCAGGGGGCATGTCCCCCCGGAAAAATTTTTGGCCCAAAGAAGCAAAATGGTGCCATCTGGTGCCATTTGAACTTAGAAATGGTCATAGAATCAGCTTTCCAATTTTTTTTTCGGGGGTGGGGGGCACGTGCCCCCTGTGCCCCCCCCTCGTCCGCCCCTGGTGTGTGTGTGTGTGTGAGTGTGTTTGCTGGTGTAAATGCGGGCGTAAGTGTGGGCGTGCAAGTGTCTGTGTCGGTTTGTCTGTGTGTATGTCTGTCAGTTTGTCTTTGTCTGGGTGTTTACAGTATTTATGTGTATGTGTCTATATGTGTGTGAGTGTGTGTGTATATATATATATGTGTGTGTGTGTGTGTGTGTGTGTGTGTGTGTGTGTGTGTGTGTGTGTGTGTGTGTGTTATTTGCTTTGCGGCTTTGTGCGTATTGATTTTAGCATTTAGTAAATTGGGCAGGTAGCCCTTTTAATATCTGTTTGTGATCAGAAGAGGGGTAAAAATTATGCTGCGAAATATCTTGGTACTGCTTCTTGTGTGGCACCAACACCCCTTTGAACATTATACAGTGCTAGCAGTATACACACGGCATTGATCACACGAGGACTGCACTGAAAGTAGAAAACAAAAGGACATTGAGTGAAAAATCGTTTCTTAGCTTCTTTTTTCATGTTTTACAAAAACAGTTTTTTTTATCCGATTTGTTTAGACCTAGCCCGTATTTATATTTTTTTCACATTTGAGGCATTAATTGTTATCAAATTTACTATTTCTTTGGTAAAAATCCAATGTTATGTGGAAAAACAGACATTTAAATAAGATGGCTAAATCAAAATGTTATGACGTATGAATTTATCTTGTGTGTGTGGCAATGTGTAATTGTGTGCGTGTGATTGAGAGTGTGTGGGTGTATATATGTGTGTGTGAGACACAGACAGAGCTAGAAAGAGAGTCAGTGTGTTTTTGCATGTGTTCCGAGTTTGACAACACAGTGTTCCACTTTACACACCCATGCGTCCAACCTGGAACAAATGCAGACATTTTTATAATGGTCAGTTTGATGAGTTGTGTGACTTTTATTTTATCTTATGTTGTTCGTTTGTTTACTGATAGAGTCTAGTATGTGACAATATAAAAAACGCTTTGCAATAATATTTTTTTTGTCTGGTACGGCTGTTTCTCCTTAACTGTTCCAGGTTTAGCGACATTCCCATATTTATTTCTTCTTTTTCAGACGAGGTCGTCCGGTTCTGGAACGGACTCAGTCAGCTTGGTCAGCTTGCTTTATTTTCCGCGGCTGTAATTCTTATTCTTGTGGTCTGCTGGGACTTCAGAAATCCCAATGGTGTTCTCTTTGGGCTCGTCGTCCCGATAATTCACCTGTTTGTTTGCTATCCTGTGTCAAAGGTTCTGTGTGTACTGTGGTACATACTGAGACCACTGCTTGTGGTTGCAATAGCTGCTGGTCTCCTTGCTGTACTGTTCCCAGGTATCCGAGACACGCTACGTTCTTGGGTAAGGGAGCTGCAGCGTAGTCTTCAGTCCTAAGGGGCAAATTATACCTGCGCAGAGTCAGCGGCGCTGCATGCTGCGATAGGGATTATGACGAGTACTTGGCCTGTTTTCTTTTCACACAACGTGTAGCGGGCTGGGGAAAAAAAGAATTAGTTCAATAATCTGCAGTGCGTCGTCTGTGCCGCTGACTCTGCGCAAGTGTAATTTGCCCCTAAGGGGCTCCGCTCACATATTATATGCAACTTCAGCAGGACCGACGACGCACTGCACATTATCCCAGCCCGCTACACGTTGCATGAAAGGGAAACAGGCCCAGTACTCGTCATAATCCCTATCGCGGCATAAATAATATGCAGTGCGTCGTCTGTGCCGCTGAAACTGCGCAGGTATATTCTGCCCATAATCTGCTCAGGCTGAAACAATGTAAGCGTCTTGCCACGCACCATGATATTACAAAATGATTAGTAACTTACACAATGTCTTGCCTTGAGCAGTCGAAGTTTGTGCAGAATTCCATTATTGTAGTTTTCACGAATAAAGAGATATGTTTTATGTGCATGTCTGGGAAAAGTCATATGTTTTATGTCACGGGGGTGAGAGAAGAAGGGACTGTGGGGGATCAGATGGTTTTACACAATTTAACCTGTGACAACAACTCTCAGTCTTACACAATCCACGCAACGGGACAAAGGCATGTTACATTTTGTGAAATCTCGAATTATGGTGTTACTTTTTATGTAAATACTACTGTGTAACGTTTTACAAGCAAAACGTTGATGACACACACACATACACACACACACACACACACACACACACATACACGCGCACACTCACACTCAACCAAACACACACACACAAGTACACGCACGCACGCACACACACACACACACACACAAACACACACACACGCACGCACGCACACACACACACACACACACACACACACACACACACACGCACGCATACACACACACACACACACACACACACACACACACACACACACACACACATTATATGACTCATTTTGTAGTTTCTCAGAAAAGGGCAACCACTCATGCACACAGCGTTTGGTCTAGTCATTCGGGTATCACAGTTAAAAATTAATATAGTTGAAAACCCCGATAAGGCATTCAGCAAACATAGGACGCAAGTGCACAGTTGTCGCAGTTATTTAACCGGCGTGGTCACAAGTGTTTCCAGGTAGGTTAAATTGTTATCAACTTACAGATATCTGTTTTTGTTAATGTAGCGAGGGAGGTTACTTGGGTGGGTGTTGGCCAGTTTGTCAATTCATTACGAAAATACCTAGTTAATTGGTCAGTTGACAAGCTACCTGACCAATGCATTAACTGCCAATGACGTTTCTTTTAATTTTCTTTCACTAATTTCCCCCAGACCCTACAACAAAACTAATAGACTAAAAAGGCTACGACCTCACAAATACAATATGAATAACTCAATCGATAAGCTATTTTTAGTCTTACACGGATCCATACGTAAATATACTGCCGGTGACACAAGTATAAAAACAAAACAAGTCGCGTAAGGCGAAAATACAACATTAATAGTCAAGTAGCTGTCGAACTCACAGAATGAAACTGAGCGCAATGCAACGCAGCAAGACCGTATACTCGTAGCATCGTCAGTCCACCGCTCACGGCAAAGGCAGTGAAATTGACAAGAAGAGCGGGGTAGTAGTTGCGCTGAGAGGATAGCGCGCTTTTCTGTACCTCTCTTCGTTTTAACTTTTTGAGCGTGTTTTTAATCCAAACATATCATGTCTATATGTTTTTGGAATTAGGAACCGACAAGGAATAAGATGAACGTGTTTTTAAATTGATTTTGAACATTTAATTTTCATATTAATTTTTATTTATTTAATTTTCAGAGCTTGTTTTTATACCAAATATAACATATTGATATGTTTTTGGAATCAGCAAATGATGGAGAATAAGATGCATGTAATTTTGGATCGTTTTATAAAAAAAATTTTTTTTTTACAATTTTCAGATTTTTAATGACCAAAGTCATTAACTAATTTTTAAGCCACCAAGCTGAAATGCAATACCGAAGTCCGGGCTTTTTCGAACATTACTGGACAAAAATGTCAACCAATTTGGTTGAAAAATGAGGGCGTGACAGTGCCGCCTCAACTTTCACGAAAAGCCGGATATGACGTCATCAAAGACATTTATCAAAAAAATGAAAAAAACGTTTGGGGATATCATACCCAGGAACTCTCATGTCAAATTTCATAAAGATCGGACCAGTAGTTTAGTCTGAATCGCTCTACACACACACACACACACACACAGACAGACAGACAGACACACACACATACACCACGACCCTCGTCTCGATTCCCCCCTCTACGTTAAAACATTTAGTCAAAACTTGACTAAATGTAAAAACCTAGAACATCTTCTAAGTGACCGAACAATAATAAATAGTTACAGACATGTAACGCGTTTTATAAACGATGACATACACTAAATAATTACCTATACATTCAATAATAAAACAGTTCGCTCACCAAGGTCCTCGGTCCAAGCACTTTCAACTCAAAGCCATGACGTTCCCTACACAAGGCTTTGAAAACGAACGGATAAGGGGCGTAACTCCTTAGTCATATTACAGTTGAAAATTCAAAGCGGGTCGGCTTCACTCAATTTCTTGGCATCAGAGGCTTGACATAAATTAGGAAAACAAATGGTTGGACCCATCATGGACCAACTAAAACGCTGTAGGGCAGAATTAATATTTTGATGGTATTTGTTAAAGTTCTCAGCGTCACTGCAGGAAGTGGCGTTCTCAGCGTGCAGAAAGTGAGCGTCAAGTCCCTTTGTATCAACAACGAAAATCTTTGCATCTTTGAATGAATCGAAACGCACGTGACGAAAATCTTTGCATCTTTAAATGAATCGAAACGCACGAGACTTACCACTGGCCACGCACAAATTAATTCTTTGAAAAATGCTCGCTCTTTATGAAAGGCACCAAGGATGTTCTCAAGCGGTGCGTGTTTAAACGAAAGTGTGTTTGTACTGTGTGTCAAAGCCTGACAGTGTCTGTGACCAGAAACTGATGGTTTACGGGAAGCTGAGTGTGCCTTTAATGAACTGACTCGATTACATTACTCATGCGCTCAAATAAGTGCTAATTATAGTTTCTACTCAACCTGGAAGTGTGAACTTGATAGAATGCCTTTCACTGAGTCTTGACTAGATATAGACCGGCAATTTTTCAGATATGACTTCAGTCGCAACTTGTGTGAGGAAGGACTCAGTCCCTTGGACCTGATTTGTCTAATTTTTAGTGTTTCTGTTCAGGTATGTAATTTATTTTCAAAACAAAATCTGTTTCGTAATTTTGTTTTAGTTAGAGTCAAAGTTAATTGCGTTGTTTGATATTCAAAATCAAAATTATTGACCGTCAATATAATAATAATAATAATAATAATAATAATAATAATAATAATTGTCAGTAAGTACTGGTGTCACATGACTGATGTGAACCAGTTGATTGGCTAATGGCGATGCGCTAAAACTGTTAGCGCACTCTTGGAGTGCGCTAACTTTTCCACAGAGCGTATTCTTCCGCCCTTTGCCTAAGCGAGACTGTGCTCTTATCCTCAGAATTAATTAATGACATGTAGCTTATATTCTCCACAATACCAAATGACCATAAATTCCCTGCTTCTCAATTAAAGCAGAAGTGTTTTGTTTTTTCTGACAGATTGCATGTGCCTGTGCCACAGTGCTGCTACTGATCTAAAAATAGAAGCCGCTGTGTTTCATCTAATTTTCGCCGACTTGCATAGATTCTTCTCATATGCCGTGTTAGTGGCATGTAGCTTATCATCCACATTACCAAATGATGAGTTAGTATACAATTCCCAGCGGCTAACAGAAAACACAAGTGTTATTCCGATAACGTACCAGCCAGACCAGTTTGGAAGACTGACTCGATCGACTCTGTCATACGTAGCAGACTATGTACACTGAAATACGACTGCATCAGTTCAGTAAATGAATGGTTTCCGAATTATTATTTCAAGGCAAGAACAATCGTAATCGAAAACGTGTAGGGTTCAGAACGTTCTTACCATATATATAAGTAAAGACTTATCCCCGAGTACGCAGTACTAGGGTCCAGCAGACTTTAATTGTGTGTCTGTGTGTGTATCTGTCTGTCTGTCTGTCTCGACTTAACAGCTTATTGCTGGGAAACTACTGGGCGCAGTTCGTTCAAAAGTTGATACACTAACTTGATAATAGGTCCGATAGATCGTATTAAAACTTCATAATGTTACCTGGGACCTAAATGCCCCAAAAAACACAAAAGTTCTTGACGGTTGGACGAATTCAATCGGAGCGACAGCCAGCCATTGAGCTGATAGAACAGCGAAACACGTCACCCAGTGACGAGAAAAGCGTGATTTCCAAGCCAGCCAGCGGGTGGGGATTATTTTGGTCTCGGTGAGACTGAAAGAGAGAGAGTCGTCTGCTGCAGATCTGTCGTCTGCTGCAGGATCTGTCGTTTGCGCGCGGTGTGTGTGTGTGTTCATTTTGTGCACATGTGTTAGTGTTACTGTTTGTGTGTGTGTGTGTGTGTGTGTGTGTGTGTGTGTATGTGTGTGTGTGCACTTCGCGTGCTGGGCGACCTAATTTTAGCACCCTAGGCTGGGAAAATTGTCAGAGTTAGTGGCTTGGTGGCCAAAGTGATCAGGGTTCGATTCCCGGCATGGGCGGTCTATTTTTTTTTTTTAATTCTTGTTTACGATTGTTTATTATGAACGTTTTAATGTTTAATTTTACTCTAATAGTTTGTTTTAATTGTGTAAAATAAATAAATAATTTTTTTTTTTTTTTTTAATCCAAGTGACCCGGGTTCGATTCCCGGCATGGGCGGTCTATTTTTTTTTTTTAATTCTTGTTTACTATTGTTTATTATGAACGTTTTAATGATTAATTTTACTCTAATAGTTTTTTTTAATTGTGTAAAATAAATAAATAATATATATATATTTTTTTTTTAAATCCACGTGCACAAGACAAAAACTTTCATACTGGGGGAGCGAGCCAGTCTGAAGAGTACTCGGGTCCAGCGCCAGCGTTTTTTATCCCCGAGTACGCAGTAGGAGGGTCCAGCAGACTTTAATTGTGTGTCTGTGTGTGTGTGTGTGTCTGTCTGTCTCGACTTAACAGCTTATTGCTGGGAAACTACTGGGCGCAGTTCGTTCACAAGTTGATACACTAACTTGATAATAGGTCCAATTGATGGTATTAAAACTTCATAATGTTACCTGGGACCTAAATACGAAATAAATCACAAAAGCCACTCTTAACGGTGGGAGTTTTTGCGGTGGGAGGCTGGTCGCTTTGCGAACAGCCTGAACTAAATTGGAGACTTGTAGGCGGCTGAGCCGAACACGTCACGCAGTGACGAGAAATATGGAAAGCCGTTTGGCTCATAACTATTACAGCTGTAATTTAAAATAAATACACCTGTATTTAATGATAAATACAGCTGTATTTATTTCTTAAACGTATACAATAAGTATCATTATTAATTACAGGTGTATTTTTTTATTAATTACAGGTGTATTTTTTTTATTAAATACAGGTGTATTTATTATAAATTACAGGTGTATTTATTTTTAAATACAGGTGTAATTATTATTAAATACAGGTGTATTTATTTTTAAATACAGGTGTATTTATTATTAAATACAGGTGCATTTATTATTAAATACACCTGTATTTATTATAAAATACAGGTGTAATTAATGATAAATACACCTGTATTTAAAAATAAATACACCTGTATTTAAAAATAAATACACCTGTATTTAATAATAAATACACCTGTATTTAAAAATAAATACACCTGTATTTAAAAATAATTACACCTGTATTTAAAAATAAATACACCTGTATTTAAAATTAAATACACCTGTATTTAATAATAAATACACCTGTATTAATCAGTTATTAGTCACGTGGTTAAGCGACTTAAAAACTTGGACTGGGAATCCACATGAAAAACACTAAGCTTATACGCGTCTTCATCGCCTCGCTTTGCCGCCTTTTGACAGACTGAACAGCTCAAGATGGCGGGGGTGGCAAATGTCCCTGATGTTTTGGAAGGTTTGCGAGTGCAGTTTTAATTAACGCTGTTGCCCAGGCTCGCACAGCAGGGTAAGTTAATTGTTTCATCAGACGAATTCGGTTCTTGTGACGATCTACACCGAGTCAGTGGGGCATCCACATCCAGAAGTTGAACTTGAAGGGAGGCCTGTACGCGTTTTTGACCAAAGAATGAAAGATGCAAAATATTGGAATTTGGTGCGAGAGACTGGCTGCTATATCGTGTTATCGGTAATCTTGAACTTTAGCGTGTTAAATTCATAGCTCTTAATTCAGAGGCATTTAAGTCTCCAAATTTGTAGAACCTGTACTTGTAATCATAACAAGTCATTTTAGATCCCTTTGAAGTTACGGAATGAACTCCGATGATGAACTGTACGAATGCATTTGACCCATCAAAGAAAGAATTATCCGTGTGACCAGACAAGGGAGACAACTCTTTCGTGTAGATGATGTCCCATGGTTGACAACGTACACCATTTTCGGTGCATTTTCGTCACGCTAAAGTTCAAGATTACCTTGTTATCTGTGTGTGTGTGTGTGTGTAATCCGTTGTAAAGTGTATATTATGATTATTTGGTGGCGGCGGCAGTGGTACGTATATAATCTCATATGGAAAGCCGTTTGGCTCATAACAAACCTTGATTGATATGGGTTAAAGCTGTGGTCTATTTATGACTTTCCGGGGCAACGAGGTTGAAAAATAGGGACAAAATCATGTACAGATTTCTGTACAGCAAACACTACCCGAAACCCCACCTATACGGCGTGTATGACCTTGAGAGCTTCAGTCAACGCTTGAATTTTGCAGTGGTAACATCCGGTTTGCTCTCGCAGAGCTGAGCATATTTGTTGTCAAGAAGGATCGAGCAGAAAAAATAAACGACTTGGCAGGGATTCGAACTCAAGGCATCGGGGCCTCGAAATGTCGGGGCCGATGTCTTAACCGCTAGGCCACTTCACCAGTATTGTCAAAGATAAAAAATTGATAATTTTATATCATTCTACGCTTGAATTATCATTTATGCGTTGCAAAAACGTAAAAATTGACATTAAAATTTGCCTTTATTTGCAAACATGTTTTACAGAATCGCAGTACATGTTTACACCGTCATGCTACACGACATTCGCGCCATGCAAATAGCTGCGATATCTCTATTTACAACATGCAAGAAAATGACAAGAACAGTAATTGAATCTCTCCAAAGCCAGTTGAAACCAGACATCTAAGAAATAGTTATACATGTATTCACTTCTGTTCTGAACAACCGGCACGGTTGGCCTAGTGGTAAGGCGTCCGCCCCGTGATCGGGAGGTCGTGGGTTCGAACCCCGGCCGGGTCATACCTAAGACTTTAAAATTGGCAATCTAGTGGTTGCTCCGCCTGGCGTCTGGCATTATGGGGTTAATGCTAGGACTGGTTGGTCCGGTGTCAGAATAATGTGACTGGGTGAGACATGAAGCCTGTGCTGCGACTTCTGTCTTGTGTGTGGCGCACGTTATATGTCAAAGCAGCTCCGCCCTGATATGGCCCTTCGTGGTCGGCTGGGCGTTAAGCAAACAAACAAACAAACAAACAAACTTCTGAACAATGGGCGGATAGAGATATAAATCATGCTGCTTCAAGAATAACATAACATGAATTCATATCAATGTTTTTCCTTCATTTTCTCAATTGGCGCAGTAGCCTAGTGGTTAGGACATGAGACACGAAGTCGAGAGTTCGAATCTTCGCCGGGGCGTTTATTTTTTCCCCTTGATCTCTCTTGAAGATAAAATATGATCAGTCTTGAGAGAGCAAACCGGCTGTTATCCCTGAAAAATTCAAGCGTTGACTGAAGCTCTCAAGGTCATACACGCCGTATAGGTGGGGTTTCGGGTAGCGTTTGCTGTACAGAATTCTGTACATGATTGTATCCCTATTTTTCAACCTCGTAGCCCAGGAAAGTCATAAATAGACCACAGCTTTAATCTCCAGAGCTGTGTACCAGGGAAAACCATGTTATAAAGTAGACTTTTTATTAAATTTAACTTGAGACATTTAAGCTGTACAAATTAATTTCATTCACAAATACTAGTTTCATAAATATCCTTGGCCTGCAGAGATAGAATAACAAATACTTGCACATTTTGTTTGTCTTAGTGTTCAGTAAAAATACAAAGGTTTTAAAGTAAAGCACATTCATAACATGGAAACCGGAAGTTGTGACATGAATTTGAATACTGCTAACACTACCAAGAAAATAATATATATATATTCTATGTTGTTTTGTTGCAAGTCTGCATCATTAACAACCTGGAGTATTACTGGAAAAAAAATTATTACTAAAGAAAATATGTATACTCTCGATACTCTCCATGCACATGATTTTTGTGCAGACGAGAATTTTTGCAATTCAATAAAAGGGCGACCACCCAGTAAAGTCTTGGTTCAATTATGTTCTTTTTATGGGTTAGTTGTTAGCAACAATGTAACCGACAAACTTCAAACTGAATTTTGGTGCTTTCCTCTAACATATATTATATATTTGAAAAACATCAATGTTTACCTGTGTCAAGTTTCTTTTTTGGGAGAGTATACATTCAAGTTGCCATTTAATACATGTTTTAAGGACTGAAAATACATGTCACAAAATGGGAAACGGCCCAGGAGAATAACTTGTATGTAAAGCAGCAAATGATAAACACATGGTTTTACCCCTGAAAGCTCCAAAGATTTGGGAAAATGAATCTCGTTTGCCTTCACATATCAAACTGAACGTCAAGCAGCTCAAAAAAAGTCTCAAGAAAAGTTACGCTTTCAAAATAGCATTTCATTCTGTGTCGCAAAGCATGCTTAACATTTCTACGCTTCTACAAATGAACACAAGCATGCAATAATTCCCTCTCTTTTGAGTCCTGGTACTTGTATGCTTATTAAGAAAGCGGGATGATGTTTCCTTTATTTCAGAATTTCTTTTTTGTCTTGTTTCAGATGGAAAGTGCGGAGAAACCACCATCTCAGATTTCGTGTTTTTCATGTCTGGGAGCCGGTCCACAGTACCAGGAGGGTACCAGAGTCCTCTGACCGTGGTGTTTGTGGACACACCCGAAAAGCCACTCCCCAGAGTGTCAACTTGTGCCCTCAGAATGCAGGTGTCTGCCCGACACGTCAAGAACTGAGGCAGAAGCTGTCCCAGGCTGTTCTTGAAGGGGGTGGATTTTATTTATTGTAAAAACTTTCCTCCAATGGTGCGTTTAGTTTCTGCTTGGTAGCCGTAGCTGTTGGTGTTTCTATATGTACACACCCTGGGGGGGGGGGGGGGGGGTGTTAACGTTGAACTTTGAAATCTTAAAATTATTAAGACAAGGTGTGTGTGGTTTTTTTCTCTCCGTAAAATAAGCTTTATTTTAGGTGCCTGTACCGTACATCATTTCTTACTTGCTATTAAATGCAAGAGAGAGACTTTCGAAGATTTGATGTTTGTGTTTCGCATTATTTTTGCTTGGTAGCCGTAGGTGTTGGTGTTTCTTTCTGTACACACCCTGCGAAAAAATGTTTGTTCTGCAATTTTGAAGAGAATTCACAAATGTATTCAAACTGAATTATTTGAGGTCATGCTGCAAAGGAAAAAAAAAAACATGACCCTGATTTAACCGGTTTCCTATACTCCTTTACATACCTTGTTTTTGTTTTGATTGTTTTCTTTGCTTTTTGCAGGGGGGGGGGGGGGGGGGGTGTTTAACGTTGAACTTTGAAATCTTAAAATTATTAAGACAAGGTGTGTGTGGGTTTTTTCTCTCAGTAAAATAAGCTTTATTTTGGGTGCCTGTACCGTACATCATTTCTTACTTGCTATTAAATGCAAGAGAGAGACTTTCGAAGATTTGATGTTTGTGTTTTGCATTATTTAAATTGCCGTTGTGTTTCAAGAGTGTGTTCTGTTCTTATTTGTTTTTTTGCACCACTGTTTGTCATTATGTTGCCTGCTTTTCGTGTTCCGTGTAACGCTGTCCATGGAAAACATGTAAAGCATTGTATTTCTCTCGACTATTGATCAAGTAAACTAAGCACTTCACATCATATCAGGTATCAGTTACCTAATGTACAGAATAAATGGTTCAACCCCCCTACTACACGAATAACACGTTGCCAGCAAAATATCAAAAGCACTCGGACTAGCGTTACAGTGTCCCATACAAAACTTGGCAATATACACCATAAACCGGATACAAACAAATCAATTGCACGCTAACAACTTTGTTATACTGTCTCATAATGGTATACAAATTAATAAACTCAAAAGCGTTTGTAACAGTTATGATAATGTGATATTCGTGCCCTGTGTAACGATAGTCTGTTTTTATGTTTTACCAAATTAACCAAAACTGGCGTTGTCTACTGCTTTTCCTTTTATAGTTTTACACTCCTCTGTAGTGAAGGTCACTGCTCACACAAGGGCGGGGATGTAGCTCAGTCCTGTTGGCCGCTGTCAGCGCGAGTTCGTCCCCACGTTCGGCGAGAGATTTATTATTGCTCACAGTCAACTTTGTGTGCAGACTCTCCTCGGTGTCCGAACACCCCCGTGTGTACACGCAAGCACAAGACCAAGTGCGCACGAAAAAGATCCTGTAATCCATGTCAGGTGGGTTATAGAAACACGAAAATACCCAGCATGCTTCCTCCGAAAGCGGCGTATGGCTGCCTAAATGGCGGGGTAAAAACGGTCATACACGTAAAAGCCGTGGGAGTTTCAGCCCATGAACGAACAAACGGCTCACACAATTTCAGCTTTCTTGTTTAGTTTATAAATTTCAGCCTCAATTCCTCGTCTCTGTAACCAGTATTAAATAGTGACTGTTTTGCTAACTGTTCAGCTGTCACCTGCCAAGTAGAACCGATGTATTCTTTATGATGTGATAAAATTAAAGTATTCATTCCACTTTGTGATGGATGAACTCGCAACTGCCAAGTATTACCAGTCTTATGATGGGATAAAAATTAAGTATTCATTCCATTTTGTGATAGGTTAACTCTCAACTGCCAAGTAATACCAGTCTAATGATGTGATAAAAATATTCATTCCATTGTGTGATGGGTTAACTCTCACCTGCCAAGTATTACCAGTGTGTCTTGTGATGTGATAAACATAAAGTATGCATTCCATTTTGTGATGATTTTCCTTATTTAAAGTGGATTTTCTGCATGACACTTGTTTGATTAAAATTAATTGTATTTGTGGCAGACAACTTGAGTTATGTTTTGTGTTTTTGTAAAAACAACTTGTTTTTTTTAATATGACTGGAAATGAGACTAGCAGCCATGAATCCATAACTACATTTTGCTGTCCATCATAGACATCTCACTCGTACATGTTCATTGCCTCACCATACAGGAATCAAAATCCATACAAACAATTTGTATTATCCAATATTCAAACTTGTCATACACATTTATTCATACACAAGAATTATGTGTCATACACATTCAAGCAATCAAGATCCAATAAATGTATATAATTGATGTTCTTAAAAAGACTACACACACACCTAAATATATAGGTGATCTTTGAAATGGGACATTTACATGCAAAATTCAGAATGCAAACAGAGCTTTGGCTTGCAAATTTAATAGTCATTAACCAGCACATAATATGAATAATTTTTGAAATTGTGATACTGATTCAATTTTTCACATAAAATCAGAATTTCATTTAGTTTCCTGATACAAATGATTCGTCTAGCTTA
>NW_027126750.1:0-26774 GCF_037325665.1 Littorina saxatilis | reverse complement strand
ATTCGAAATGGGACAGGCTTTATTTTGAGAACTAAACTACTTTGTTGTGTGGGTGCTTTTTTATTACCATTATCACTTATTTGCATGTTTATCCTCCTGAAAAAAATGTTTATATCCAAGACTTATTTCTGTAAACTTCATACTTTTCTTGTTTTGGGATATCGTTGAAGATGGAACAGCATGAAGTCAGTGTACAACGCCAGGATGTAGATATCGACTGTTTGATTTTGTCTGCTTGCTGTATGTATGTGTTTTATGTGTTTTACATATGTTTATCTGCACGTGGTTTTGTGCGGATTTGTTTCTGTCGTTTATTGACTCAACTTAGCTGTGGAGATGAAATGACCGTGCAGAAGGCTATGGGTGGACGATAATCTTCACGTTGAGTTTTTTTCTCGGATGCTGGTTGACCGTGCAGAAGGCTATGGGTGATTTGTTTCTGTCGTTTATTGACTCAACTTAGCTGTGGAGATGAAATGACCGTGCAGAAGGCTATGGGTGATTTGTTTCTGTCGTTTATTGACTCAACTTAGCTGTGGAGATGAAATGACCGTGCAGAAGGCTATGGGTGATTTGTTTCTGTCGTTTATTGACTCAACTTAGCTGTGGAGATGAAATGACCGTGCAGAAGGCTATGGGTGATTTGTTTCTGTCGTTTATTGACTCAACTTAGCTGTGGAGATGAAATGGCCGTGCAGAAGGCTATGGGTGATTTGTTTCTGAACTTAGCTGTGGAGATGAAATGACCGTGCAGAAGGCTATGGGTGATTTGTTTCTGTCGTTTATTGACTCAACTTAGCTGTGGAGATGAAATGACCGTGCAGAAGGCTATGGGTGATTTGTTTCTGTCGTTTATTGACTCAACTTAGCTGTGGAGATGAAATGACCGTGCAGAAGGCTATGGGTGATTAGTTTCTGTCGTTTATTGACTCAACTTAGCTGTGGAGATGAAATGACCGTGCAGAAGGCTATGGGTGATTTGTTTCTGTCGTTTATTGACTCAACTTAGCTGTGGAGATGAAATGACCGTGCAGAAGGCTATGGGTGGGATTGTTTCTGTCGTTTATTGACTCAACTTAGCTGTGGAGATGAAATGACCGTGCAGAAGGCTATGGGTGATTTGTTTCTGTCGTTTATTGACTCAACTTAGCTGTGGAGATGAAATGACCGTGCAGAAGGCTATGGGTGATTTGTTTCTGTCGTTGATTGACTCAACTTAGCTGTGGAGATGAAATGACCGGGCAGAAGGCTATGGGTGATTTGTTTCTGTCGTTTATTGACTCAACTTAGCTGTGGAGATGAAATGACCGTGCAGAAGACTATGGGTGATTTGTTTCTGTCGTTTATTGACTCAACTTAGCTGTGGAGATGAAATGACCGGGCAGAAGGCTATGGGTGATTTGTTTCTGTCGTTTATTGACTCAACTTAGCTGTGGAGATGAAATGACCGTGCAGAAGGCTATGGGTGATTTGTTTCTGTCGTTGATTGACTCAACTTAGCTGTGGAGATGAAATGACCGTGCAGAAGGCTATGGGTGATTTGTTTCTGTCGTTTATTGACTCAACTTAGCCGTGGAGATGAAATGACCGTGCAGAAGGCTATGGGTGATTTGTTTCTGTCGTTTATTGACTCAACTTAGCTGTGGAGATGAAATGACCGTGCAGAAGGCTATGGGTGATTTGTTTCTGTCGTTTATTGACTCAACTTAGCTGTGGAGATGAAATGACCGTGCAGAAGGCTATGGGTGGACGATAATCTTCACGTTGAGTTTTTCTCGGATGCTGTTTGAAGATTTGTCTTTGGAAATTCATATTGAGGTTTTCACAAGACAGTGCTGTTGAATATTTCTCTTTGAAAATTCACACACTGCTGTGCTTTGATGATTTTCAGACACGTCCAAGTTTTGTTGACCTTTGTCAAATGTCACAGTCATAGCGAAGTGGAGTTCGGGTAAACACAATTGTATTTTTGGTTTGTTTTGAAGCTAGAGCTTTGCATACATTCTAGGCATGATGACCTCGAGAACTATCTTACAGTGTCTAATCAGAGTGCTTATCCCCCTTTGTCTTTGTTATCTGATATGTTCTAATTCGTTTTATGTACTATCTAAAAGTGACTACTCAGAGCGCTTAACTTCAGTTGTTATCCGATGTTTCTGTTTCATTTTGAGAACTATCTAAAAGTGACTACTCAGAGCGCTTATCTCTTTTTGTTATCTGATGTTTTCCGTTTGTTTGATGAGTTATTCTAAAGGCGTCTACTTGGCCCCTTGACTTCCACAAATGTAAAAGGCAGGTACTTGGCTAATTTTTAGAAAATAATACCCTGACAAGGGAATCAACCCTTGTCTATTACCTTGTGAATTACAGCAAGGTGTTGCCTCCCCTGCATACCATTTTTCAGTGTTGGCCTGAGTGTTATATCTTGCGTGTTGTCTATTGTCTGTACCTCACAATCCAGTCCTTACCCTCTCTACCACCCACCCTGCCACACACACACACACACACACACACACACACACACACACACACACACACACACACACACACACACACACACTCACATACTCACACACACACACACACTCACACACACACACTCACAAACACACACACACATACACACATTCACATACACACACACACACACACACACATTCACATACACACACACACACACACACACACACACACACACACACACATACACACACACACACCTTTGAAGATCCTGGTACCTGACATTTTCCTTGTTGTTTGTAAATCTACCTGTATTTTAACATGCTCTTTGTTCAATACCTGATGGCATCCACCGTTTCTTTCTTGATCTCCTCGTCTCTTTTGCTTTCTTGCTTACTTTGTTTGAGTTTCTTTGTTTCTTTGTTTCCTGCTTTCTTTCTTTCTTTCGTACTTTCTTTGTTTACTGGTCAGGTTAATTTTAGTTCAAGCGTGATCAACAAAAGTATCTATCAGTTGGATAACTCTTTTTCTCTCTATGAACTTGCTTTATGTAAATAAATCTATCAAACTCAGTGTGACACGTTTTTGTTGCAGTGTGCGAATGATATGATCAAATGCTTTCCGAAGGATGAATGAATGATTGTCATCATTTTTACAAGTTTTCATTCACAACCAGCTGGGGAATAAATAACACTGTTCCCCGTGTAACAAATCGAGGCGGTGAATGAGTTTGAGCTTTCAGGTGAAACGCGGATTGTCAAAGTGAAAGGCAATCAGGTTGATTGTTAGATGTGTGGAACTATCGCGGATTTGGATTCGTGTTTTCGAGGACAACGATTGTAAGCGTTCCCTGTCAAAGACCCAATAAACATTGATAATTACCGCAGCGACTCATAGTCAATTTGAAACTTATCTCTGTGGTGTTGTTGTTCTATTTGTTCTGGTGGTTGTTGGTTGGTGAATGCTTCTCAGTCAAACGCAATAAAAGTGAGTCGAGCAAGCGAAATAGTTTCTTGTTCTTTTCTTCGCAAAGGTTCCCGCTCGACTGCCGAGATCTTTCACAAGTCTCGCGGTCTCACGTGATCACGTGATCATACATGCACACATCTTATTAGTGCAATGCGCAAAACAAACCAACAAGCGCGCAACAATGTCATGGACAGTCATCGTCTCACATACACCCCCCGGGACATGCAACGGCGTCCCGACGTTGGCCAAGTATAATCAGCGACCAAATATTACAAGCCAAAACAAAATTAAAAATTGCACAACCAATTCTTTACCACCAAAAGAATTCTCAAAGACAAAACGTTTGGCAAAACCACAAAGACAATCGTACGGTGCATCAATGGGAAGCCACACTATATCCAAAAAATATAAACTGTGCACAACGCTCGCCAAAACATAGGGTGCCAAATGACAACATATCTACACACTGAAAACCATCACACTGAAACCACAAGTTGCGAAAAAGATCCCCAGTCATTTCAATTAAGCCTTTGTCAAAACGTTTAGGCTAAAAAGTTACTATCTGAAATATTCGTCGTGGCCAAATACATTCACCCGTGTCGTTACAACCACCAAAAGCAACGAACGTAACACCACACACACACACACACTATATATAAAAGATCAGGAAATAATGTACATGTCCGGAATTTGTACCATGGCAGCCATCTTCTTCTCCATCTTGTACATGCACACACAAAACACACAAGCACACCTAGTACCTAGTGTCTTGAACATGCCATCAAAACACACAAGCACACCTAGTACCTAGTGTCTTGAACATGCCATCAAAACACACAAGCACACCTAGTACCTAGTGTCTTGAACATGCCATCAAAACACACAAGCACACCCAGTACCTAGTGTCTTGAACATGCCATCAAAACACACAAGCACACCTAGTACCTAGTGTCTTGAACATGCCATCAAAACACACAAGCACACCTAGTACCTAGTGTCTTGAACATGCCATCAAAACACACAAGCACACCTAGTACCTAAGAGTGTCTTGAACATGCCATCAAAACACACAAGCACACCTAGTACCTAAGAGTGTCTTGAACATGCCATCAAAACACACAAGCACACCTAGTACCTAGTGTCTTGAACATGCCATCAAAACACACAAGCACACCTAGTACCTAGTGTCTTGAACATGCCATCAAAACACACAAGCACACCTAAGAGTGTCTTGAACATGCCATCAAAACACACAAGCACACCTAGTACCTAGTGTCTTGAACATGCCATCAAAACACACAAGCACACCTAGTACCTAGTGTCTTGAACATGCCATCAAAACACACAAGCACACCTAAGAGTGTCTTGAACATGCCATCAAAACACACAAGCACACCTAAGAGTGTCTTGAACATGCCATCAAAACTAAACTGCAATCACAAAACAATGTAGCTTTGACTACGCATTGATTTCATTGCAACATCAAATCTTGGAAAAAAAACAAAAACTGAAACAAGTTCAGCCCCCAAAACAACACTGTTAGGAAACGCTATCGTTGCTGAGCTTTGGTTCGGTTTTGTGTGTTGCATGTGGTTGACTTGTTTGTGCTTTGTGGGAGGGTACCGATATTATATTTTGTAAACACAATATTTATGCTTGGACGAGAATGCAGGTGAACTTTCTAGTCCTGTCAAAACAAGTTGTTTACCATGCTGTTTTATTCGTGAGTTCGTGGCGTTCGTTCGGATTAAGTGCGTCGGCGCTTTTTGATGTACGTCATAGAGAATGTCGCTAGTTTAGTCCATGCACGGCTCGTATAATGTAGTTGTATCATGTTCGGTCTGGAATATTCTCGAGATTGAGTATTTACTATATATGCCAGCGCGATTTGAATGTTAGAAAGCTTCTATTTGAGTTCTGCTACGTTGTGCAGTTGTATGTATTGAATGCTGAATAAATCCTCGAACTCAATTTGACGAGTTGTTTTCTGCTGCTGCGAAGACGGGCGACGTAGAATAAAAGAACACAACTATACGACGCTTGAGAACTTGTGGCAATCTCAAGTGTCGTGTAACAATTGGGGGCCAAGCCGGGATCTACGTTTAACGCCAAGGGTTTTTCAGTAACAAGGACCAGTGTCAAGACAGTCACAGGAGGTAGCCATCAATCGGGTGTATCTTGAGGGATCAGTATTGAGACTACGGAACCGTGGATTCGGTGTGACTGGTGAAGAGTTTGGTAATCGCCGCAGCTCGGTACGGTGAGCGACGCCGGAGTGTATCGGGATTACAGAGGTTAGCTGCCGTTTGGACGAGACGGACTTCGTCGCGGAGCTAGTGCATTAATACTACGAAATACGACTGAGGTACGTCGTGTACGTATCGTGAGCAGAGTGCGCCGTCACGTTAGACGAGGAGGGTGGCAGCCTGCGTCTACGAAGGTGAACAGCGACGAGAGAAGCATCGGAGGTGCAGTAGAGACTGTGTTCTTTAGAAGACTACATTCGTCTACGTTCGGGGCTGTGAAAGAATACAGACGAACGCACCGGAAAAGACCAGAATGGCTGAGTTCTGGGCAAAAGGAATTGAACTGGGACTAAAAGGCAAGCAGTTGACGGAGTTCGTCGAGTCCCAGACACGACTGCTGGCGCAGCGTGAAGAAAGACAAGCGCAGCGTGAGCGAGAAGAAAAAGAAAGACAAGCGCAGCGTGAGCGAGAAGAAAAAGAAAGACAAGCGCATCGTGAAGAAAGACAAGCGCAGCGTGAGCGTGAAGAACGACAAGCGCAGCGTGAGCGTGAAGAAAGAGAAATAGAAGCACAGCGTGAAGAAAGGAAAATGGAGCTGAAACGCGTAGAGCTCCAGATAGAAATGGAGACCAAGCGCTTAGAGCTTCAGACAGAAATGGTGCGTGTTCAAAATGAGCACGCGGCACCACGCCAAAGAGATAACCAGCAGCAAATGCTACACAGGGCACCGAAACTTCCAGCATTCGCTGACGGGAAGGACCAGATCGATTGCTACCTTGCAAGATTCGAGAGGTTCGCTGAGAGTGCTAGATGGCAGCGCGACGACTGGGCGAGTCAACTCAGCGCACATTTGACTGGGGCAGCACTTGAGGTCTACACTAGACTCTCAAACGATGACGCCAGAGACTATGATGTACTGAAGGAAGCTCTGTTGCGTTGCTACAACTTCACTGAAAGGGGCTACCGTCAACGCTTCCGCGAATGCCAGCCATTGTCTGGAGAGACACCGAGCCAGTTTGTGGAGCGCCTGTCGTCATACCTGCAGAAGTGGGTGGAGTTATCAGGTGAAGAGCAGTCATACGAGAGTCTGCGGGACTTGATCGTGAAGGAGCAGTTCCTTAATGCCTGCCCGAAGGACCTGGCGACCCGCTTGGAAGAGCAAAAACTGCGGGGTTTGAAGGACATTACTGATGCTGCTGAGCGTTATCTCATTGCTCATGGAAGGACCCTGGGGACGTCAAAGTCATCGAAACCTTTCCAGAAGAGCGGGAACCAGGGAAACCAACCTGCCAAGGGACAAACTGAGTCCGCACCATCATCCAATGAAGGGCAGAACATAACGTGTTTCCATTGCAATGCCAAGGGTCACCGAGTCGCCAACTGTCCCCAAAAGAAAAATAACGGACATGTCAATGACAAAGCGCAAGAACATCGACGGAGATATTACGACAACAAGAGGCAAACGAGTGGCTCGAACCAACAAGTATGTGCGAGCAGCGTCATACTTCCAAGGGCTGCCGAGCAAGTGGCTACACCATCGGACGTGGAAGAATGTATATCTGATGGCCAGCTTCTACTCACCAATGGCAAGTCAATCTCTGTCATCGCCAGCGCAGGTGTCAGTGTCGAACATGCCCGTGTCGAAGGGATTTGTTGAGAAGCAGGAAGTGACCGTTCTCAGAGATTCGGGCTGCAATGGAGTCATTGTCAAAGAGGATCTGGTGCCAACAGAGAAGTTCACTGGTGACTTCAAGTGGACGCTCATGGCTGACAGCAAATGCGTGAAGGCACCAGTGGTAAAAATCCAGATCGATACTCCATACTTCACCGGAGAAGTTGAGGCCGTCTGCCTGAAGAAGCCCTTGTACGATATACTAATTGGGAACATTGGGGGTGCGAGACGTCCTGATGACCCTGATTTCGAATGGAGCATGGGCTCAGCTCAGCCTGCTGCTGAGGAGGAAGACCCACTGCCATTCGCGAATGAAGATATCAGCGAACTGTTACGAGATGACAGAGCAACTGTGCATCGCCGCGACCAGCCGCAGGTTGTAAGCGCTGTGACGACCAGAGCCCAGGCGAAGAAGGACAAAACAACTACGCCACTCAGGGTCACCAACAGTTCTGCAACTGCTGTCGTGGACAGGGATCGGCTGATTCAGCTACAGGAAGCTGATTTGACCTTGACAAAGTACAGGAGTCGTCCTGTCAAGGAGATGACTAAGGGCGAAGGCACTGTGCACTTTGAAGTAAAGGCCAAGATCCTGTACAGAGTGTTCCAGCACCCGAGAGTCAACGGTGGGAAGCCATTACGTCAAGTTCTGGTGCCTCAACCACTTAGGCGCCAGGTGATGGAGGTGGCCCACGACTCTATTATGGGAGGTAACCTGGGGGTCAAGAAGACATCGGACAGAATCCAGGCTGCGTTTTACTGGCCAGGACTGCATGCAGATGTGACTCGATTCTGCCGATCGTGCGATATTTGCCAGAAAACCATACCTCGAGGAAGGGTCCCGAAAGTGCCGTTGCAGAAGATGCCTTTGATCGACCGACCTTTCAAGAGGGTGGCCATTGACCTCATCGGCGAGATCAAACCGCCAAGTGAAGCGGGTCATCGTTGGGTACTGACCCTGGTAGACTATGCAACCAGGTACCCAGAAGCCGTGCCTCTGAAGAAAATTGACACCGAGACTGTTGCCGAGGCACTTGTGGACATTTTCAGCAGAATTGGGGTTCCTGAAGAGATCCTCACAGACCTGGGGACACAGTTTGTCTCTGAATGCATGGAAGAGGTCAACAGGCTGCTGAGCATTCGTCACTTGACTACGACACCCTATCACCCGATGTGCAATGGGCTGGTAGAAAAATTCAATGCGACGCTGAAGTCCACGCTGAAGAAACTATGCAGTGAGCAGCCAAAGCAGTGGCATCGCTACATCAATGCCTTGCTGTTTGCATACAGGGAGGTGCCACAAGAGTCCACTGGATTCTCCCCGTTCGAGCTGATGTACGGGCGGACCGTGAGAGGCCCGATGCAAATACTAAAGGAATTGTGGACGAAAGATGTGGACACACCTGAAGTGAAGAACAGTTACCAGTACGTGTTTGAGTTGCGAGAGAAACTGGAGGAGACTCTCGAGATTGCTAGAGAAAACTTGAGAAAGTCTCAGGATAGTGGAAAGCACTACTACGACCGCAAAGCCGTAAACAGGAAGTTTACACCAGGTAACAAAGTGCTGATACTGCTTCCCACTGATCACAACAAACTACTGATGCAGTGGAAAGGCCCATACGAGGTTGAGGCCGTGGTAGGGATCAACGACTACAAGGTGAATGTCGGCAAGAAGTCCAAGATCTACCACGCTAACCTCCTGAAACTGTATGTGGAGAGACCTCCGGAAGCAGTACAGGTCGCAGCAAGTGCGGAAGAACCAGCCGAACTAGACGAGTTCGACGGTGAGGAACTACTGGAGTTGGGAGACCTCCACAAGAAAGAGGGAGTGGATGACGTCAAGCTAGGACCTGACCTGACAGAAGATCAGCAGAAGGAGCTGCATGATTTTATGGGCGACTTCACCCATATTTTCTGTGATGTTCCAGGCTCTACGTCCTTGGTCGAACATGAAGTCCACCTCACATCTGACGTTCCTGTTCGCTCAAAACCATACCCTATCCCGTTTCAGGCTCGGGAATCCTTGAAGAAGGACATCGACAACATGTTGAAGATGGGGGTCATCCGTGAATCATCATCCCCTTACTCATCTCCCGTTGTTGTTGTCAAGAAGAAAGACGGCACAAACAGGGTATGCATTGACTTTAGGAAAGTGAATAAGATCACCGTGTTTGACCCTGAACCAATGCCGACGGCAACTGATCTGTTCCGACAGTTAACTGGCAGTAAGATCTTCTCAAAGATCGATCTCAGCAAGGGATATTGGCAAATTCCTGTGCGCGAAGAGGACATACCAAAGACCGCCTTTGCAACTCCAGACGGAACGTATGAGTGCCTGCGGATGCCTTTTGGCATGGTGAACAGTGGTGCTACCCTGAAGAGGGGAATGCGAAAAATGCTCAAAGGAATGAAGAATGTTGTGTACTACTGGGATGATCTGCTAGTCCACACGGAGACCTTTGCGGAGCATCTGGAGACTTTGAGGGAACTGTTTTCCCGCCTGACAAAAGTTAATCTGACCGTGAGACCCAGCAAGTGCATTTTGGGGACCGACAACGTTGACTTCATAGGTCATTCACTGAAGGAAGGTCAAAAGGGGCTTTTGTTGGAAAACGTCACCAAGATCCTCAATGCGCCACGTCCTGAAACCAAGAAGCAGGTGCGATCCTTCCTTGGATTGGCTGGGTACTACAGAGAGTTTATTCCAAACTTCGCCGCCATAACGGCGCCTTTGTCGGACATGACCCGAAAAGGATGCCCCAACCGAATACTCTGGGGACCAGCTCAGGAGAAGGCATACCAGACCGTGCGCGACCTGATGTCACGAGACCCGGTGCTACGCCTTCCTGATACTGCCAAAGAGTTCATCTTGCGTACAGACGCATCGGACGAAGGGATCGGCGCCATGCTGATGCAAGAACATGGAGGTAAACCGTTTCCGGTCAGCTATGCCAGCAAGAAGCTGTCAGGAGCCGAGAAGAACTACTCGACCATGGAGAAAGAGTGTTTAGCCATCGTGTGGGGAATCAAGAAATTTGAACTCTACCTCCAAGGGGTGAAATTCGTGCTTCAGACTGATCATAAACCCCTCACCTACCTGAACTCTGCGAAGTTTGTGAATAATCGTATCATGAGGTGGGTGATGACATGTACTTGCAGAACTTTGATATGCGAGTGGAATCGATCAAAGGTTCAGACAATGTTGGAGCAGATTTTCTCAGCCGAGTATTTGAGTAAAACGGTGTTCATTCTCCAACAGACTAATGTACATACCTGGATTTCAATCTGTTATGTATACATAATATGTGTACAGGTAGCGTTTCAATGATTGAAAGAAATTAGGTAAATTTCTTCTTGTGTTGGGGGTAATGTTAGGAAACGCTGCCGTTGCTGAGCTTTGGTTCGGTTTTGTGTGTTGCATGTGGTTGACTTGTTTGTGCTTTGTGGGAAAGTACCGATATTATATTTTGTAAACACAATGTTTATGCTTGGACGAGAATGCAGGTGAACTTTCTAGTCCTGTCAAAACAAGTTGTTTACCATGCTGTTTTATTCGTGAGTTCGTGGCGTTCGTTCGGATTAAGTGCGTCGGCGCTTTTTGATGTACGTCATAGAGAATGTCGCTAGTTTAGTCCATGCACGGCTCGTATAATGTAGTTGTATCATGTTCGGTCTGGAATATTCTCGAGATTGAGTATTTACTATATATGCCAGCGCGATTTGAATGTTTAAAAAGCTTCTATTTGAGTTCTGCTACGTGGTGCAGTTGTATGTATTGAATGCTGAATAAATCCTCGAACTCAATTTGACGAGTTGTTTTCTGCTGCTGCGAAGACGGGCGACGTAGAATAAAAGAACACAACTATACGACGCTTGAGAACTTGTGGCAATCTCAAGTGTCGTGTAACAAACACAATGCACAACAAAACACTAACAGGTTATCTCCCTTTAATCGTTTGTGTGTTTGCTTAACGCCCAGCCGACCACGAAGGGCCATATCAGGACGGTGCTGGTTTGACATATAACGTGCGCCACACACAAGACAGAAGTCGCAGCACAGGCTTCATGTCTCACCCAGTCACATTATTTTGACATCGGACCAACCAGTCCTAGCACTAACCCCATTATGCCAGACGCCAGGCGGAGCAGCCACTAGATTGCCAATTTTAAAGTCTTAGGTATGACCCGGCCGGGGTTCGAACCCACGACCTCCCGATCACGGGGCGGACGCCTTACCACTAGGCCAACCGTGCTGGTCCCTTTAATCGTAATTATAAGTCAATTGCAATAACACAATGTAGCCGTGACTACAACTTGCATTAACTGCAACCTCGAGTCTTGGAGAGAAAAACAAAACAGATTCTCTCCCTTTGATCACACCATGCTGCTTCACTATTGACAAATCAGACAAGCACAACCAATTTCCAGAAGAAGAAAAAAAATCAATCCGGTATAAAATTAATCTTTAAAATGTATCCATTGTTCCTTTGTTCTTTCCCAACAATTGACTATTCTGCAGCAACCACTGACAATTCCAGCCTTGACTGAACACTGTCCTTTACAATAAGTCTAATTGGAAATATGTTATCTCCCTTTTTACAAAAAAATTACAAACGTTGAATTTTTGGTTTCTGCAACCATATCATGCAATAATATTATACACTGTCTGCACACACACACAAAAACCACGTGACTCTATAATTCATCGACGCCATTCTCCAAAAGTCAGAAATGAATTTGCACTGAAAAAAATAATAGAACCTCAAAAAAAAGAAAAACACAAAAAAGAAAACATTTCAACTGTCAAAATTGAAACGACTATGGTCACTCTGTTCTGTACAATTCCAAAATCAACTTGTCATGCAAATCAATTCTTTCATGCAAAACGTTTGAATCAACTTGTATCAATGCTCTCCAAAAAAATCATTATCAGCGGACAATTCCAGATTGCGTCAAAATTTAATTACCACTGCTTCCATAAAATTCATTCTAAACATTTCAAATGAAGGAACAAATAATCTCTGCAACTATTTACCATACACATTTTGAACAAACACAGTGTTTTCATTAGTCATAATAATGTTCTTTTCTTCCTCTCAAATATCTTCCATTACAACATTATACAAGTACCCAGAAAAGTGACTTCCCTTTCATCATATGAAAACACCACACACAAATAAAACGATTTGAATGCGGCTGATTCACAGCCAGTCTTACTAAATAATTCCATCCTAAAAACTAGTTTTGTCCATCAGACGCAAACTCACCAATAACTAACATTTGCAAATTTCAGTCTGTCAGCGTACACTAAACATTACTAATCACAAATGTACATGCTATATCAAAACATTTCTTTTCTCTGAGATGCAAAACAGAAAAACAGCAATTCAATCAACATGGCAAGTTATACATGTATGCAATTTCCAATAAAGCAGAATTGACTACACATTTTGGATTGCACAATCTTTCTACATTCATAACAGAATTCCAAATCCTCAACCTGAATGCAAAAAAAATGACACTTTTTCCACCACGGCACAATGACCTTCCATTTGCAATACCCAATATAGTAGCGAAAGCTACCAGTTAAATGGTTACAAATGTATCCTTATTTCCCCAAAAGAACTCATTCTTTTCTAAGGATTACCCCTTCATCTGTACCAAAAACAAAAACAAAAACAATGCCACCGTGCCATGTTGATGAAAAACCATCCTCCCATCTTCTCTCATTTTGCACATGACCTCACATAGCACAACATTTTTGCGTCACCCTTCAATTTTCTAAAACATTCTTAAAACACTTGCGCATTTTCATACCAAAGCATCGCCAATAACACACCGTGGCAGCCGTTTACTGTCACCTTTGCAAAAACAACACAAAATGTATGGAGCACCATTTTCACCAAAACTAAGTATGTCCTCCACAAATCACTTTTTATTCTTAACACCCTCTACATATAATATATGTAGAGTGTGTTAAGAATAAAAAGTTAGTTTTTATGTACTTCTCTTGCAGACAAAACTTTTTATTTTCCCTGCTCGAGGTGCACATAATGCCACAACTATTAACACTAATTATACACTAACGCCACTGACACAGTGCCTCTCGCGCAGACAAAACTTTCTTTTTTCTCCGCTTGAGGTGCACACACTGATCACTGCCTGCCTGTACATCTCTTGCGGGCAACCCGTTTTGTTTCCCCGCTCGAGGTGCACAAAATGACTGATTTCGAGAACTAAAATAGTTTGTTTTGTGGATGTGTGGGTGCATTTATATTACCTTCTTCTTCTTCTGCGTTCGTGGGCTGAAACTCCCACGTACACTCGTGTTTTTTTGCGCCATACGCCGTTTTCGGAGGAAGCATGCTGGGTATTTTCGTGTTTCTATAACCCACCGAACTCTGACATGGATTACAGGATCTTTTTCGTGCGCACTTAGTCTTGTGCTTGCGTGTACACACGGGGGTGTTCGGACACCGAGGAGAGTCTGCACACAAAGTTGACTCTGAGAAATAAATCTCTCGCCGAACGTGGGGACGAACTCACGCTGACAGCGGCCAACTGGATACAAATCCAGCGCGCTACCGACTGAGCTACATCCCCGCCCATTAATATTACCATTATCACTTATTTGAGTTTGTATCCACCTAAAAATGTTTTCTTACTGTAAATGTAAATATTGACTGTTTGATTGTGTCTGCTTGTTGTATGTGTTTTATGTTTATCTGCATGTGTTTGTGCAGTGTTTTTTTCTGTCGATTTTTGACTCAGCTGAGCTGTGGAGAGTCTTAGAAATGACCGTGCAGAAGGTCATGTGTGGATGATAATCTTCACATTGAGTTTTTCTCAGATACTGTTGAACATTTCTCTTTGGTAATTCACATTGAGGTTTTCTATGATGCCGTTGACGATTCATTTATCTTTGAAACAAATCACATTGAGGCCTCTTCTGATGCTGTTGCCTAATTCACATTGAGTTTTTCTAAGAGGCTGTTGAAGATTTCTCTTTGAAAATTCACGCACTGCTAGGTTTTGATGATTTTCAGACACGCCCAAGTTTTGTTGACCTTTGTCAAATTTCAAGGTCATAGCGAAGTGGAGTTCGGGTAAAAAAAAAATGTTTTAATTTCTTTTTAAGTTTTGAAGCTAGAGCTTCGATTCTTAACATAATTTCTAGGCATGATGACCTCGAGAACTATCTAAAAGTGTCTACTCAGAGCGCTTATCTCCCTTTGTCTTTGTTAACTGATATTTTCTAATTCGTTTTATGAACTATCTAAACGTGACTTTTCACAGCGCTTAAATCCCTTTGTTATCTGATGTTTTCTGTTTCGTTTTTAAACTATTTAGGACGTCTCTTTTTGACCCCTTTCTTCGAAATGACGTCATAAGTTCGAAATGACGTCATAACGGGAATACTCTGGTCACTAAACATTCGGTCACTTTCTCTGCATTTCTTCTGAGGAAGTGACAACGAATTTTGTCTCGGTGACTTCAACAAATCTGCAGTAAAAAAAAATAAGGATTATTGGGTCGGTATCGTATATTATTAAATAACTCTGCGGGTGTTGTTGACGTCCAATGTCTAGCCTAGTTAAAGATTTGGGAGTTGTCCTACCGCACGGCGCCAGAGAATATTTTTACAATCTTGCGAGCTTCGGTTTGATGTACAGTCGAACATAACCTGGCTGACTACCTCTTAAACACGACCACCTGCACTCAGCGCCCATCCCAAAGTACCCCTGACCATTTTTTCCTGGACTGTGCAGCTTTTCATAGCGACCACCTGACTATAACGAGCACTTGTTGTCAGTCCCTGGGGTTTGTCATTGTAGACAGGTTCGAGTGTACTAGATTCACACACTGAAGCGAGCACATGAACAACAAAACCGCAGAACTATTTAATGAGACACGCTGCTATCAAATTGCATGATTAAAAAAACAGGCACATACCTCTGCTGATCCTGTGTTTTTGAATAAGTTATAGAAACAAACTGTACTGTAGACGTGAGAGGAACAATCAGCATTGTCAGATTCATACGTGTTTGTCGATCCATGACATCATTTGAAAATACAAAAATCATTTCATTATTAAACGAATAGAAATTGATGTTTGTTCACTGCACTATCGAAGCCACTTGACTTCGCTGAACCAATTTGGTTGCATTAAAAAACAGCGCTATTAGTATGCATATATACAAATTACTTCGTGCGCGTGTGTGTGGGTGTGGGTGTGGGTGTGTGTGAGTGTGTGTGTGTGTGAGTGTGTATGTGTGTGTGTGTGTGTGTGTGTGTGTGTGTGTGTGTGAGTGTGTGTGTGTGTGTATGTGTGTGTGTGTGTTTAAACATAATAGATTTATTAATTACTTGGTCACACGGTGATTTGATGATAACGGCCACACCCCGAACACAGATATAAAACAAGAGGCGAAGCCTTCAAGGCTCCCGTAAGAAATCAACAAACAGTAACACAAACTCACTCACTCCATCACACACACACACACACACACACACACACACACACACACACACACACACACACACACACACACACACACACACACACACACACACACACACACACACACACAGTTAAAACTAACGCATCATATCAACTCCATGTATAATGTTCAAAAGAAAGCAAACAGATAAAATGACTGTGTATTTGTTGTTGGTGCAGTTGTCCTTAAAGGATATCTTGTGCAATCTTCACACACACACACACTCACACACACACACACACACACACACACACACACACACACTCACTCACGAACACACACACACACACACACACACACACACACACACACTCACTCACGAACACACACGCACGCGCACACACTCACACACACACGCACACACAAACATACCGTGACAAAACCGCACAAGCACGCACGTACACACATTTAAACTTCATCAGCATAATTGTTGCTTGCCCGTCGTAAATCAGCAGTATATAGGGCACTGTGTTCATTTGCAAATCTACCATCAGCTTATCTGTCTTTTGCACTGCAGACACTAAGCAATAGGTACCTGCCATGTGGCCACTTTTTCCACTGCTGTCCTCAGTCCTATACTTTTCATCAAGACTTGTCACCATGCCGAGTGGATATAAATTCGGAAGTCTTCATGTGGCTGAGGCATATCTGATTCACATAGCGTCGATCTTGCAGGTTAACCTCCTTTCTGAAACAAATGGCAAAATGCGATTAGTTATGATGACTACAACCTACACAATTAAATATAAACAGTGTTTTGAAACAGAATAGTCAGGTTATACAAGCCACTTTACCTATGCAGCATGGTAACCCTACAATATCCGAAACATGTCAATCAATCTCTATGAGATAATAAAGTATTCTTATTCTTATTCTTATCAATCAATCAATATGAGGCTTATATCGCGCGTATTCCGTGGGTACAGTTCTAAGCGCAGGGATTTTTTTAATTTTTAAAAAAATGTTATGCAATTTATATCGCGCACATTTTCAAGGCGCAGGAATTTATTTATGCCGTGTGAGATGGAATTTTTTACACAATGCATCACGCATTCACATCGGCCAGCAGATTGCAGCCATTTCGGCGCATATCCTACTTTTCACGGCCTATTATTCCAAGTCACACGGGTATTTTGGTGGACATTTTTATCTATGCCCATACAATTTTGCCAGGAAAGACCCTTTTGTCAATCGTGGGATCTTTAACGTGCACACCCCAATGTAGTGTACACAAAGGGACCTCGATTTTTCGTCTCATCCGAAAGACTAGCACTTGAACCCACCACCAAGGTTAGGAAAGGGGGGAGAAAATTGCGCCCTGACCCAGGGTTGAACTCGCAAGTGCGTTACCACTCGGCCACCCAGACCATTTCCAGTGGCACAATAAAAAGTTTGCACTCTGGTTGGTCTTTAAAATAATTCTGACGGTCAACACAGCCAACACACTATTCACAGTCCATTTTAAGGAGCAACGGAGGTACTCTCTGAGGGTCTTGTTTAAATGAAAACGATCAACTCAGGAGAAAAACAAGTCGCGTAAGGCGAAAATACAACATTTAGTCAAGTAGCTGTCGAACTCACAGAATGAAACTGAACGCAATGCAACGCAGCAAGACCGTATACTCGTAGCATCGTCAGTCCACTGCTCATGGCAAAGGCAGTGAAATTGACAAGAAGAGCGGGGTAGTAGTTGCGCTGAGAAGGATAGCACGCTTTTCTGTATCTCTCTTCGTTTTAACTTTCTGAGCGTGTTTTTAATCCAAACATATCATATATATATATATGTTTTTGGAATCAGGAACCGACAAGGAATAAGATACAAGTGTTTTTAAATTGATTTCTAAAATTTAATTTTGATAATGATTTTTATATTTTTAATTTTCAGAGCTTGTTTTTAATCCAAATATAACATATCTATATGTTTTTGGAATCAGAAAATGATGGAGAATAAAATGAATGTAAATTTGGATCGTTTCATAATTTTTTTATTTTGTTTTACAATTTTCAGATTTTTAATGACAAAAGTCATTAATTATTTTTTAAGCCACGAAGCTGAAATGCAATACCTAAGTCCGGGCTTTGTCGAAGATTACTTGACCAAAATTTCAACCAATTTGGTTGAAAAATAAGAGCGTGACAGTGCCGCCTCAACTTTCACGAAAAGCCGGATATGACGTCATCAAAGACATTTATCAAACAAATTTTAAAAAAACGTCTGGGGATATCATACCCAAAAACTCTCATGTCAAATTTCATAAAGATCGGTCCAGTAGTTTAGTCTGAATCGCTCTACACACACACACACACACACACACACACACACATACACCACGACCCTCGTCTCGATTCCCCCCTCTACGTTAAAACATTTAGTCAAAACTTGACTAAATGTAAAAACAAGAGAGGAAAAAATAAACCACATCAACCGCAGACAAATACAGAATCACATGTACCATTATTTACAAACAAATGCCACAGCAAGCTTTCTTTGGACGACTGTCGTTGTCTCAAAACTCGCATTCTACCTTCTGTCCGAAAGAATCTAATCTTACGCTGTACTGCCTTGAAAGAAAATGCCAACAAAGACAAGAAAGCTGTTGCAAGGTAAGCTTACCAAACGTTACATAGCGAATCATGATAGTGCGTAAACAGCAAACAGTACAATCAAAGAGAGGATCGAGTCTGGAATGAAACGCGATACAGATCTAGCATTCAAAAACTGTCTTTCAAGTTCAAGGAAGTTGTTGCAAGGTAAGACTTACTAAATTGTACCGACAAAACCATGACAGTGCATGTTTTGAATCTGAGGAAAAAATCGTGATCATTTTGACTTTGAGAACAGATTCATTCCGTTTCCTTATATCTGCATGTTCAAGTAAATGGTGGATAGGTTTTTTTTCGGGCATAGTAAACTTAACTTGAGACTCTACTGCAAGTCTTGAAATTCACATAAATCGAACCACGAACAATTAAAGACATCCAAACATTACAGGCACTTTAGATCAACTCATTTCACTAGAGGTGACTGTCTAGCACTGTGTTTGACATCCGTGTCTGCTGAAATAAAAAAAAAATTACAACAAAACGGATTAACAGTGGGTGACACGTTACCAGAGTGGGAGACACTAGATCTGTCTCTGTACTTACCGGGATACGGCTGCCAGATCGACACTGCGCTTTAGACAGCTCTTCCTCGCGTGGACATTGGAAAAACGCTGTGCAGATCAAATTGTAGGAAATCTCCCTTTGGTATCTTCTTCATTTACTTTTCTGGAGCTTAGAAACCGAACAACATGAAATCGTCTTCCCCGAATCGGCGAATGCAGAGGTAAGTACTGGAGAAGTGAATCTATACCACAATCCTTCGCGCGACCCCTGACCTGGTCTTGACACCTGACCTGGTCTACATACCACACACGACACAAACCAGTCAACTGCTTGTACCCCTTCAAGTCAAGTCAAACAGTTTATTTACCAAATGCAAAGCACAGGATTTTGTTATGGTGTATGCATAAAACTTCACACTCCTTCCACACGCATATATGACAACAACTATGTACAGACAAAGTGTTCAATCTCACTGGGCCCACTACGTGTGCACACCAACCAGACAGTTCAACACGGACTGGTTGTTCCTTTAGCACCAATCTGACAGGAGCAATCACAGGTTGCATGGATAAAGATAAATGAATTCCCTAAAAATCATATCTAAAAATATAGTCATCAATATAATAAATCCGAGTACATGCTAACACAGTTATTCAAAGGACACAACCCTTACATCTATTAAGATATTTCATTTAAGGATACTCGATCCATTTCAAAACTTTAACTGACACATATCACAGATCTAACAGATCTAAGAACGATCCACCATTGAGGCCGCAAGGACTGCCTCAGGAAAGAAACTGTTTCTGAAACGAGAAGTCCTGCTCTTCAGAGCGCGGAAGCGCTTGCCTGACGGGAGGAGCTCGAACAGATGGCCGGCTGGGTGAGATGAGTCTGCCACTATACCCCTAACTCTCTTTGCTAAACGTGAGCTGTACAGTGAGGCGACTGACGGAAGTTCGCAACCCACAATACGAGACGCTTGTCTGACAATGCGCTCCAGCTCTTCCTTGTTCCTAGCACTGGCACCGCTAAACCACACGGTGACTGAAAAACACAGAATGCTTTCTACAGTGGCCCTATAGAACTGCTTTTGGATGGCTTGGTTCAGTCTAAATTTCTTCAGCTGTCTAAGGAAGTGAAGCCTCTGCTGACACTTCTTGATGATGGGCTCTGTGTTTTTGTCCCATGTGAGGTCGCTCGAGATGATTGTGCCTAAAAATCTAAAGGAGTCGACCTGCTCAACACTTACACCGTTGATCTCTAAAGGGGTGAGTGCGAGTTTGTTCTTTCTAAAATCTACAATCATTTCTTTGGTTTTAGAGACATTGAGCTCTAAGTTGTTGTCAGAGCACCAGCCAACCAACTGTTCCACCTCCTCTCTATACACACTTTCATCATCGTTGGAAATCAGCCCCTCAACTGTCGTGTCATCTGAAAACTTCAGAACCAGCACAGATGGATCTGATGATACACAGTCGTTCGTGAAAAGTGTGAATAAAAGTGGAGAAAGCACACACCCCTGGGGTGCCCCTGTGTTCAGCGTGGCTGAGCAAGAGTATGAACCGTTCACCTTGACTACCTGTGGACGGTCTAAGAGAAAGTCTAAAACCCAATGACAGATGGACGGATGTACGTTCAGGGCTGACAGCTTGTCAAACAGCATGTGGGGGATAATTGTATTAAAAGCACTACTAAAATCGAGAAATAAGATTCTAGCGTATGAACGTGGCTTCTCCAGATGACGCAGGATGTGGAACAGACCTAGCGCTACAGCGTCCTCAACCGATCTGTTTGCCCGATAAGCGAACTGGAGAGGGTCAAAACCCCCCCACCACCCGTTTTCTTTGGATACACGCTTTAACTACACACATGCCGACACAATGTTGATCATTGCTTCAATATGTTGAAGATGGTGCTTGAAAAATAACCAGGTGAAATGAGTATTTCGGTGTTTAGTCAAATGTTAAAGTTTCTACTGCAGACATACATACATACATACATACGCACGCACGCACGCACAGACAAAGTTTAGCATCGCATAGGCTACACTTACGTGAGCCAACAATCATAAAAACACACACTCACATATGCACACACACAAACACACGCACACCAACACTCACCAGGGGCGGACGAGGGGGGGGCACAGGGGGCACGTGCCCTCCCCCCCCCCCCCCGAAATTAAAAATAAAAATTGGAAAGCTGATTCTATGACCATTTCTAAGTTCAAATGGCACCAAATGGCACCATTTTGCTTATTTGGGCCAAAAAATTTTCCGGGGGGGCACCCCCCTAGCAAATTCGGGCGCTTCGCGCCCATCAAATTCACTTTCGATTCAAAGTGCCCCCCCCCCCCTTACAAAGCAACTGATCCTCCCCAGCTCACACACAATCACACACAATCACACACACACACACACACACACACTGTCACGAAGTGGTTTGCATGTGAATTTATTATGCGTGTTCTGCCCTTTTGCACTGTCTCTACCCTTTCACACCAAACACTTCAAAAACAGAATTTGGGAGGATGCAGGCTCATTATTTCCTCAACCAAAAACAACATACTTCTTCACTTTAAATACATCAATACGAACACTTTTCAACACACAGTTCGCACAATCTTCCAGCTGTCACTCAAGGCATGTAAATACATATTATAACAATACTTTCTCAAATATAGATTAACGCACACAAGAAGGTACCAACAGACACTCACGAGTTCGTATCACGGCTCACTGCATGTCGCCAGTTCACTTACTTGTCCCGCTGAATCGTCGTAGAATAATGAAATCAGATGCCAACACACAGAGATGCTAACACACACCTTTCGCTGAAGATGCCAACACACACCTTCCACTGAAGATGCCAACACGCACCTTTCACTGAAGACGCCAACACACATCTCACGGACGATGCCCACACACACCTTCCAGGTTTCTCCCCGAGAAACCCTTCCGCCCGTAGCGGAAACAACCGTCGTCAGCTACGACCGGTCTCGATGAAGACTCCACTCGTCTAGTCATCTGCGCAGAGGTGGTCCCTTGCTTCCACCGTCGTCTAGCGCTTCTCTCGTGTAAGGTCCCTCCCTTATACGCCATGGAAAACCCTCATGGAAACTCCTAAAGAATTTAACCAAGTCTTAATACAACATTCTCTAAAACCATCTCTTCTTCCAACCGTTCATGTACCACTCATACATTCTCGTTCATTCCACGTTCACATTCCGTACAGATTCAATATCCAAACTAACACTTAATCAAAGAATAACACTCCCCATACCAAGCATGACCGTCTTAAACATAACATAAATGCGTAGCAAATATGTTCAAGAAATTCCCCATGAAAAAACCGTGAAACAATTACATCAAGAATTCTCTCAACGCTTCACACTAAGATTGGGTGCACTTTATACACACTAACCTTTACGCTCCAGCTATGTATTCCAACGTCAATAATATACAACATAGTAAATCATTTACCTTAAGAGACCCGTCTCTTGAAAGAGTACTTGTTCCCAGAACAAGTCTGACACACGCTGAACAACCTTCCCGGTTGGAAATCTCACACGCTGTGACGTTATTTACCCCAGACCAGCTACATGTCTCAAACACAACTCACATCAAGCTAAGCCAGTTTTACGTGCAACACCCGAAACACGTGAATAACGCCAGTCCGGTCAGCTACCCTCGCCTGTACAACATTTAGGGAGGTTAAAAACACGACGTGGTTTCACCTCACAAATATGCTACTCACATCTTTGTGACATCCCCCTTCCCGGGGAAAAAAGAAAATTCTTGAGTTTTCTTTTGATCAAAACAACCTTCTTTTTCCACACATCCCATAAACCTGTGGTATGCTCTGATCTACGAATGACCTGGACAAAATGTCTGTCAACGTATTCCTGTCTCATGCTATTGGATGAACCTCGAATGCTAATTCTTGCCGTTAAAGACACCACCGCATCACATGTTTTGAAAATTTCATCCATCTTTCCAAACACCTGCTTCATTTCATCCTTTTGACCATCTGTCAAACCAGGATCAAAAACAATATCTCTGACTATCTCTTCCTTCCCCTTAGGCAATGTAGGTAACGGCAACGTTTTCCTCTCCTCAGTCAGAGGTAACACTGCAACATTTGCCTCTCCACCTTCACTTGGGAAAACATCATGACTGCCCCAGTCAGACCTCAGTGAAATGATTTCGCGACATCCACTACTTACTTCCTCAACATCAACAACTTTCTCTGCACAAACTGCATACTTCTCATCCTCTCGTGACACACTCAACACCTCTTTCAATGTCTCATCTTCTCTCAGCAAACTTTCCAGATCCTCCTCTTTAACCGACAAATCAGGAGTAACCACATTTTTCAATGGCACCGGGGAATCCTCCAGTTTCTTTTTGGCTTTTGCCCTACTCGTATCACACACGACCTTCTCAAGTATCATGTCTTCAGTGATTTTCTTGTGACTTACATCCACTGGGCGAAAAGTCACGTTTTGGCACTATAACGTGGCATATAACATGAAACATGAAGTTAATCAACTGAATTTTGTGGCATTATACCTGTGCGATTCACATCAAGTTAGAAAAACTGCCGTAACGCAATAAAATCCCTGGGATTTTAGCGCGGTGCAAAACACAGTAAAACATCGAGTTTTGGTGTCTGCGTTTTGGACGTTTTCGCTACATTAACGCACGGCGATTCACGTCGTGTTAAACGCGTTTCAGCAGTGCGCAAAACACCACGAAACCTGTGGAGTTACGATAAGTTTTTCTGGTTTCTAAAACTTGATGTTAGAGTGTTGTTTTGATGGATTATTCTGCGTTTTCATCAGCCTGGTGCCGAACCTGCAGAATCAGACGATTATCGGCTCCCTCTCTCTGCATTTTTCATTTAAGCAATGTATTGTATGTAAATTGATGATATGTTCTTACTTTCATTTCTATTATAATCATGTAGCAGTAGTTTGTTTTCTTTACTTGCTTATTCTTTAGCAATTTTAGACTAGTCCCTCTTTAGGGCGAGGGCCAGATGTAAAAAAGCAGATCACTGCTTACTCTATTACCCTCGTAAAATAAAGAATTGTTCTTGTTCTTGTTCTTGTTCTTGTTCTCTAGTTTCTCTCTCAGCACGGTCACACACACACACACACACACACACACACACACACACACTGCACATACATCATACACACACACACCGTCACACACATTCACACTGTCACTGCACACGGCACACACACATGCACACACACGTGCACACACACACACACACACTGTGACTGACACTGACTGACCGTCACACACACACACACACACACACACACGGGCACACAGTGACACACATACACACCCCTTGAACTGACACACACACACGCACACACAACTGAACACACACACACTGATCATCAGTTTATAAATGTGAAAAAAAAGTGCAGTGCACAAACATTTTTGGGGGTATCTCTTATTTTCTCTATAATTATGAGCCTTGTCACAGTACAGTGTACACGAGAGACTGCATTGCCCGTGCGTTGAGCAGAGAAAGTAGGTCATTCTCAGCTGACTATTTAGCGCGGTCAGATTTTAGTTTTCTTCTATATTCCTTTCCACTTTTGCTGGGGTACTGGCCGAGTTAATCGTTTTCCCATGTGTGTGGGACCTGTAAGGAATTCGAAGCGGCAACGGACCACAGATAGGCCTTTGTTCTACTCCCCCCCCCCCCCTCCCCGAAACATCCGTCCGAGATGGTGGCTACTGACTGGACTTGCAACTTTCTCAACTTGTACAGTACGAACTGCAGTGACTCGAATTTGAGTTTTGGGATTTCTCTTGCTCTACCTTTTCTGATAATGTTTTACTTAGCTCGTGTTTAGATGCAATACATACTGTCTCTTTACATTTAGTCAAGTTTTGACTAAATGTTTTAACATAGAGGGGGAATCGAGACGAGTGTCGTGGTGTGTGTATGTGTGTGTGTGAACTCAGAACTCAGAACTCAGAACTCATTTAATTGTCATAAAAACACAGTAAAGGGTTTATCAGACACGAAGTGGATATTTGTAAAGACAAGAAGAAATATCGTCCATGGAGCAGTGATTACAACATTGTTATGTATCTGTAGTTATGTCATTATTGCGTATAATCATGCAGTTGTATACAAATTCAGCAAGTTGTTGCTGTGTGCGTGTGCATGTGTGTGTGTAGAGCGATTCAGACCAAACTACTGAACCGATCTTTATGAAATTTTACATGAGAGTTCCTGGGTATGATATCCCCGGACGTTTTGTTTTTTTCGATAAATACCTTTGATGACGTCATATCCGGCTTTTTGTAAAAGTTGAGGCGGCACTGTCACACCCTCATTTTTCAATCAAATTAATTGAAATTTTAGTCAAGCAATCTTCGACGAAGGCCGGCCTTCGGTATTGCATTTCAGCTTGGTGGCTTGAAAATTAATTAATGACTTTGGCCATTAAAAATCTGAAAATTGTAAAAAAAATAATTGTTTTATAAAACGATCCAAATTTACGTTCATCTTATTCTTCATCATTGTCTGATTCAAAAAAACATATATAAATATGTTATATTTGGATTAAAAACAAGCTCTGAAAATTAAAAATATAAAAATTATGATCAAAATTACATTTTTTAAATCATCTTTCATCTTATTCCTTGTCGGTTCCTGATTCCAAAAACATAGAGATATGATATGTGTGGATTAAAAACACGCTCAGAAAGTTAAAACGAAGAGAGGTGCAGAAAAGCGTGCTATCCTTCTTAGCGCAACTACTACCCCGCTCTTCTTGTCAATTCCACTGCCTTTGCCACGAGCGGTGGACTGACGACGTACGATGCTACGAATATACAGTCTTGCTGAAAAATTGCATTGCGTTCAGTTTCATTCTGTGAGTTCGACAGCTTGACTAAATGTTGTATTTTCGCCATACGCGACTTGTTTTGTTTTAGGATCGATTTTGATAATGATTGAGAAAGGAGAATAGCCGGTGTTAGTTTTACAGTCGGTTTTATGAAGTTTGAGTAAAGAAGTGCGTGGTTTTTACCCTCCTTTTCGTTTTCCTTCCCCTTCTTTAGTTTGCTATTATTGTGCTATATTTTCCTGCTTCTACACACACACACACACACACACACACACACACACACACACACACACACACACACACACACACACACACACACCACACACACACACACACACACACACACACACACACACACACACACACACACACACACAAATCGAATCTAAAACTAAAGAGCCGAAATGGCTGCACTCTAACTCATCTTTGATCTCCCAAAAAACAAATCAATCAATCATTCACACATGGATCAGAGGCAGTGATATGGCTGACAGAGAAGCAAAAGAGGCTGTTACAGATCAAGCAGCATTTCATGACATAAAATTAACTAAGACGGGAGCAAAACACAAAATGGCCAAAGTTATCTGTCGTCACTGGGAAACAGAATTAAAAATAGAAGGCAATGCTCATGGTTGGCTTATAACAAAACAAAACAGGCCTTCACTCCCCACCTCCCTCCTTTAAATTACGTCGCAGCAATCGCACGGATGGATGCGCTCACAAGTGCTTTCCCCGTCTCTGCCGAATGTGAAAAGTTTATATCTTTTTTTACACCTCTTTGACCGCTGCCAATCACTCCAACAAGACTTCCGCAACCTACACACCACAGGAGCTCCTGTGCGACACACCCTTGTCAACGAACACAAACTGAAACCCCATGAGTTTGTTTTTTTTAGATAAACATTGCACGCTTCAATGGAAGCTAGCAT
>NW_027126749.1:0-52500 GCF_037325665.1 Littorina saxatilis | reverse complement strand
ACTTGCATGCAAAAGGTTCTTAAGTGTTCCTCTTAGAGTATCCAACAAGTTTGTGTATGGAGAACTGGGACGCTACCCTTTGTACATCAACAGTGCCGTAAGGTGCATACAATATTGGTTGAAGCTGTTGACACTAGATATATCCAGAATTCCCAGACAGGCATACTTAATGTTAAAAAACTTGGACGAGCGAGGTAAAACATGCTGGGCAACACATGTAAAGAATACATTGTTTAGCACGGGGTTTGGATATGTTTGGTTGCAACAAGGGGTGGGGTGTGAAAAAACATTTATTTCTTTGTTTAAACAGAGAACACTGGGCGAAAGGTCACGTTTTGGCACTATAACGTGGCATATAACATGAAACATGACGTTAATCAACTGATTTTTGTGGCATTATACCTGTGCGATTCACATCAAGTTAGAAAAACTGCAGTAACGCAATAAAATCCCTGGGATTTTAGCGGGGTGCAAAACACCGTAAAACATCGAGTTTTGGTGTCTGTGTTTTGGACGTTTTCGCTACGTTAACGCACGGCGATTCACGTCGTGTTAAACGCGTTTCAGCAGTGCGCAAAACACCACACAACCTATGGAGTTAGGATACGTTTTTCTGGTTTCTAAAACTTGATGTTAGAGTGTTGTTTTGATGGATTATTCTGCGTTTTCATCAGCCTGGTGCCGAACCCCGGCCGCCTCTCGGCGAGTCTGCAGAATCAGACGATTATCGGCTTCCTCTATCTCTCTTTCAGCACGGTCACACACACACACACACACACACACACACACACACACACACACACACACACACACACACACACACACACACACAGACACACACACACACACACACACACACACACACACACACACTTATACATGTTAATAAAATATATATATATATATATATATATATATATATATATATATATATATATATATTATATATATATATATATATAAATAAAAATATATATATATATAAATGGTCCTCCTCAGGACTAGATTACCTTGCGATACGTCCCCCACAAAGGGACTTTGCTCTGTAAATCTCGGTCCCCCTTGAGGAGGGTCTGATGCTCCCAATAGGCTGTCTGTGAAGGGATACTTATTTTTCTCTCTATCTCTGCTAAGAGATTTTAACAAATCTCGGAAGAAAGTCTCTGCTGACTTTCAATTGTTTCTTTCACAATTTCTGATGTTTTATATATATATATATATATGTGGGCGTCTTCAATCTTGGCACGGAGAGTGTGACATTTTGTAATTTAAAGTTGGATTGTCACAAAAATTGGCATAGTAGTCCGTTGTTCTTAATTAAACTGAAACACATACTTTTCAAGAGAAAAAAGCAATATTTTTGGCAGTTAAAAGTCCGTTAAATCTCATTTTTAAGCCGATTTTTGTGAAATTTGGTTAGTAGGTCTGTTGTTTCTAACTGAATATCATAACATACTTTTCAAGACAAAAACCAAAGTTTATGGCAGTTTCAAAAACCGTTAAACCCCATTTTTTCACCGATCTTAGTGAAATTGTGTAGGTAGATCTGTTGTCCCTAACTAACTTTCAATTCAAACTTTTGATGAAGGTTGGTTGGTTTTTGGGGTTTAATGTCTCTTCAGCAGATGCTAGCTGCTATTCGAGACCGATGCAGTTATTTTCCTTTCCCTTCATATGGCAAGTTCTACGTTTCAGACTATTTACATTCAAATCTATCACTGTAAAAGAAGGTTCTAAAAATTAATCATTTTCACTTCTGGTACTTTAAATCTTGTAAAAAATCTTGATCTCTTTTAAAAAGTTAAAAATCTTGTCCGGGGGAACATCCCGGAATAAAACCTTCAGTGTTTCCGCATTGTAGTGTTTGTCTCGAAATTCTTGAACGTCTACGCATTTTGTGAGAACATGTTCTAATGTCCATGGTTCGTCACATCCAAAACAGTATGGTGGATCTTCACCTTTCAGCAGATACGAATGTGTAATGTGACTGTGCCCAATGTGTAAGCGACAGAGAACTGTCTCTTCTTTCCTGTTGAGGCGACATTGGGGTAGGCTGTCCGACAGCTGGGGAACGATCTTATGAAGTTTATTTTCTTCACATTCGTCCCATTCACTCTGCCATAGGTACTTTATGTACATGTTGGTGCGAGTTCTGAAATCTGAATGCTTTGTGTGTTTGTCAGTGATGAGTCTTTCTCTGGCTTCTTTAGCAGCTTGATCAGCTGCAGAGTTGCCTCTAATTCCAACATGGGATGGCACCCATGCAAACACAATCCTTTTGCCTTCTTCAATCAGAGATGCATGTAGCTCTTGGATTTCGACCAACAGTGGGTGATCTAGCTGAGTTCTTTTCACGGCGGTAAGAGCCGATAGGGAATCCGACAGAATCAGGAAGTCTTTCTTTTTTGACTGATATACCTGTTTCAGAGCTAGCTGTAAAGCTTTCAACTCTGCAGAAAATACAGAACTGTCATCCGGAAGACGGGCCGAAAAGGCCCTATCGAGTTTAGGACCAGTGACAGAAGCTGATGCCACTTTACTTTCAGCTTTGGACCCATCAGTGTATATTCGTTGATGGGAAGGAAACTCGGTACAGAACTGGCTAAAACACTGTTTAAAAATCAAATCATTTGTCTCTGACTTCTTTAACCTTGTCAGATCGAGTCGAACAACTGGATCTGGCAATGTCCATGGAGGTGTTTCTGTCCATCGATTTTCACTAACATGATCGAGTTTTATCTTTGATTCGGCCAGATGTGACTGAATCCGAGAAGACAGAGGTGCTCGATCATTTGGGTGACTTTCAAAAAATTCAGAGCATTGTGGTTGAAATACGCATTGGTAGGCTGGATTTGTAGGCATAGCTTTCAGTTTCAACACATAATTTAGGGTGAGTTTCAGGCGTCGCAGCCTCAGAGAGGGTTCTTTGGCCTCAACATATAAGGACTGTACTGGAGACGTCCTGAAAGCTCCCAGACAAAGACGTATACCCTGGTGGTGTATTGTGTCTAATAGCCTTAGGTTGGATTTTGCGGCTCCACCATAGACGACACAACCATAGTCCAACTTGGATCGGATTAAAGCACGGTAAAGTCTGAGTAGGACTGTGCGGTCAGCACCCCAGTCCGTATGAGAAACCACTTTCAATACATCCAGAGCTTTCAGACATGATGTTCTCAGATACTGGATATGTTTAAGGAATGTTAGTCGACGGTCAAAGGTCAGTCCTAGGAATTTAAATTCTTCAACAACCTTGACAGGATTACCATTCAGGACCAGAGAGGGTTCTGGCATGGCTCCCCTTTGTTTGCAAAGATGCATACAGACAGTTTTGCTGGTGGAAAATTTGAAACCGTTCTCTGTTACCCATTTTTGCACCTTGTCGATACATAATTGAAGCTGCCTTTCCACTCTATGTAGGGATTTACCACGCACACAAAGTGCAAAGTCATCAACAAACAAGGATGACTCGGATCCTTTCAGTACTGCCTTTACTATGTTATTGATTTTGATGTTGAACAACATGGGTGATAGAATGCTTCCTTGAGGAACACCCATCTCTTGTTGACAGAACTCTGATAGGTTGGGACCGACCCGTACTGTAAACAATCGATTACTTAAAAATCCTTCCACAAAAACAGGGAGACGTCCACGGAAACCCATTTCATGCAAATCAGCTAAAATACCGTGTTTCCAGGTCGTGTCGTAAGCCTTCTCGAGATCAAAAAATATAGCTAGTACATGTTCAGATCTCGCAAAGGCCTCTCGAACGAAGGTCTCAAAACGTACCAAATGATCAGTGGTGCTGTGTCCCTTTCGGAAGCCACATTGCACATCACTTAAGAGGTTTTGTTTTTCTAGGTACCACACCATCCTAGCGTTGACCAATCTCTCCATGGTTTTACACAGACAGCTGGTCAAGGCTATCGGACGGTAATTGCTGGGGTTTGTATGATCTTTACCTGGTTTTGGAATGGGGACAATCATCGCTTCTTGCCATGAAGGTGGAAAGGATCCACTCTCCCATATGTGGTTAAAAACCTTCAGCAAGACCAGAAGACAACTTTCTGGTAGGTGTGTGAGGAACTGATAATGTATTCCGTCCAGCCCCGTTGCTGAGTTGTTGCATTTTTGTAAGGCTTGTTTGAGTTCAGTTATACTGAACAACTTGTTGTAGTTCTCCTCATTCTGAGATGAGAAGTTTATGGGTTTACGTTCTTGGGTGGCTTTGATTTTTTGAAAATCTGTGCAGTAATTTTCTGTTGATGAGTTTTTTTCCATTGTTGAAGCCAGAACGTTTGCTACTTCATTCTTTTGGGTTATAAGGGATCCATTTACCACAAGGTGGTTAATTGATGCAGATCCTTTTTTCCCTTTGATTTTACGAATAGCATTCCAAACTTTACTTGATGATACCTTAGAGTTTAAGTTTGAGCAAAAAGACCTCCAGGATGTTCTTTTAGAATGTTTTATGACAGTGCGACTCTTAGCGCGAAATCTGAAGAAAGTCAACTTCTTGCTAAGGGTCGGGCATCTGTAGAACCTGTGTAGACTTCTCTTTCGCTCAGATCGGGCTTCTTGGCATTCTTGATTAAACCATGGCACTTTAATGCGGTTGTTTGAAGATGTTTTTGGGATGTACTCAGTGGCAATGTCTTGTAGAGTGTTTGTAAAAATAGATGATGGGTCGTCACTTCCATCAAAGACAGTGTCTTCTGTGAGTTGGACAGAACATTCGGCAGTAAAAGACAGCCAGTTTGCCTTGTTCAGGTTCCATCTCTGGGGGGAAGCTTCTTCCAATCCATCTATTTGAGACATCAAGATAGGGAAATGATCGCTACCACATGTGTCATCATAGACTTTAAATTCAAAGTCTAGAACAAGAGAGGTGTCGCAAATAACTAGATCTAGTATGGACTTGCATCCTGTTGCTGGATGGAGATAGGTTGGTACTCCATCGTTTAAAACGCATAGATTACGATTGTCTAAAAAATCTTCTAGAATTCGTCCTCTCGTACTTAGAGAGTTGCTGCCCCATAAAGGGGAATGAGCGTTAAAATCTCCCATTAAAACAAAGGGAGCTGGGAGCTGATCAATAAGATTTTCAAGATCGTGCTTCGTGTAACATTTTGATGGTGACAGATATACACTGCAGAGAGTGATGGTTTTATCTAATGTCACTCGTGCTGCGACAGCTTGAATGTTTGTACATAGGTTGATCTCACTACAAAGTACACTTTTCTTAATCAAAGGAGCAACTCCCCCAGACGTGTTATTGTCTGAATGGTTTCTAAAAACATTGTATCCAGATACATTAAAATCTTTGTTTGGTTTCAGCATTGTTTCCTGTAATGCTGTAGCAACAGGATGAAATTTGTGTAAAAGTAGACATAATTCTTCATAGTTAGCTTGGACCCCTCTACAATTCCATTGAATAAAATTGGCTATGTTTGTTTAGTTTTAAGAATTTTCTGCCTCCATACCCTCTTCGTCGGATAAACTCCCAAAATGATTGTATAGTGTGATGGGATTTTTCTCCATTTTTGGGGTGCGAGGCGATCTTTGGGGCAGAGTAACTTTTCCCTTGTCCGGAGGTGTTCGTGGTGTGGATTGAGTGAGGTCCACTACCTCCACAACCTCGACGGCCCCCTTCCTGTGAGTTGCCCTGTGAACGGGCTTCTGGGTTGGGGTGGTGAAGCGAACCTCACCAGGAGACCCCATAGGGTCCTCAATTGGGGTGGTGAAGCGAACCTCACCAGGAGCCCCCACAGGGTCTCCAGTTGGGGCGGTGAAGCAAACCTCACCAGGAGACCCCATAGAGTCTCCAGTGGGGATAGCCCCACCTGTGCTTTCATCTGTCTGTGTGCAAATACTTTTGTTTCTTGTGGGCTCTGTCCTTTTCAACATAGACGGGCCTGCCTGGACACCCACAGACCTATATGAAATACTGGTCTGGGTGGGTGTTGACTTTGTTGCAGGTCTTTGACTGACTGCTGCCGCAAAACTTTTCTGGAAGGAAAAAACATTCGTTTTTTCAACCTCCTTCCTGGCGTCTGAGAAAGACATCTTTTTCTCCGTTTTTGTTTTTTGAATGGCCTGTTCAAACTTGTATTTTGGACATTCTCTGGAGGACGGGGAATGGTTTCCCTTACAGTTTGTGCAGGTGGGTGGTGATGTGCAGGGACCTTCGTGAGGATCTCCGCCACACCTCTCGCACACTGCCTTCTGTTTACATCCAGCCTTTGAATGTCCAAATCTTTGGCATTGGAAACATCTCATTGGTGATGGAATATACAGAGTCACTCTTATTTGAACAAATCCCACTTTGATTTTCTCAGGGATGGTTGGGGTACAAAAAGTGACGAAAAGGGTGTTGGTGGGTACTCTGATATCGCCCTTCCTGATCAACACCCGGTACACATCAATGACACCTTGATCCTTTAGACCTTCTTTTATTTCAGCCTCACTGAGGCCCTCCAGCTCTCGGCATCGGATGACTCCTTTGCTGGTGTTCAGGCCTCTGTGAGGACTGACCTTGACCGGTCTATCAACAAATTTCTGACCATTCAGACGGAGAAGACCATCTGATGCCTTTTTTGAAGGACATTCAATCAGTAGAGAACCATTACGAAGTCTCTTAATGTTGTCTATCGTTGATGATACTCCTGCAATAACCTTCTGTATCGCAAAAGGCGAAAGTTTGGAGATGGGCTGTGCCTCATCTGCTGTCTCAACAACAATGAAACGGGGCCAGGCCTCGCTGATGTTGTTCTTTGTTGCTCTGACTCGGACTTCATCGTCAGAGTCAGAGTCAACACAGTATCTTCGTTTGTTTCCGTTTCGGGTGCTTGAAAAAAAAGAAGAAAAAGAAGAGGTGGCCATGTTTGGGGCCTTTATCTTCGTCGCATCTGATCCCCACCCACCACGGAGCCCAACAAGGGGACGCTTAGGTGGAGCGGTTATCCAACTCCAGAGCGCCAAGGATACAGATGGATATACGCAGCGATAAGAGGAAACATATGGTATCTATCTGTAATAGGAGATTTAACTCTTTCCAAGCGGAAACGGGTTAGGTAACAACTTGGCATAATGTTCGTCAACTCTTTCCAAGCGGAAACGGATTAGGTAACAACTTGGCATAGTGTTTGTCCCGACTACCGCCGCCCCCTCCTACCGCCGCTTGCTCCTTTAGCCAAAGGTCCGATGCAATATGCTGAAGACATATACCCAGACTTGACCAGCCGATTGATTGAAGCGGGTAAGCCTTTTTCAACCTCCTGTCTTAGATAAAGACTGGGCCAAAATGATGTGTTGGCGCTACAAAGTCGCAACTAAGTAAACCCCTCAATCATCAGGTCACCAGCCCAAACCGGTACAGGTCGCAGCGCACGGCAAACACGCTGGGTCTTAAGAAGACCACATAGAAATAAGGATGTGGAAAAGAAGACTTTTGGGAAGTGAAATAAAGGTGACGGATCCAGTCAGGTAGAAATAAGACAAGAAAGGAATCAGAAAACTGCAGGGAATAGTAGGGAGAGTTTTTTGGAGGGAAATATAGGTGAAAGGACTGGTAAGGCAGAAATAAGACAAAAGAAGAGAAGTAAAGGGGTGGGGTAGCTTGGTTGAAACACTCCCGCCGCGTGAAGGCGACCCCATGGGAGCCTTTTGATGAAGAAAAGTAAACTTTTGTCCGTTAAAAACAGTTAAGGTTTGATATTTTTCTTTGATTTTGACGATGTTTGTTTGATAGGACCACAAACCCTGACTGAATTTAGATATACACCTTTTAACCTTTGCCGTGCTTCCTGGGTTCACCTGTACCCAGAGACACACTAAAATCATTGTAACTCTGGAACCATTAAAGGTATCGTTTTGAAATTTTAAGTATCTCTCACACACCTAATTTGCTCTCTGTCTGCAAATTTTTAGTGTGTACATGACAAAACATTAAAATTAATTGATTATGTTAATTAACATAAACACTACCGATTGCGCGGGTTCACGCAAACCCATACTTTTAAAGAGTAGTAGTGATTGTAACTATCCCTCTGCCGACGGCGCGGGTTCTGCTACACCCATAATTACCAAAGCGGCGGAACAGTGTCTGTCTGCCTGTTTGTCTCCAAGAGACTGTCTGTCTCTCTGTCTGTCTGTCCGTATCTCTCTGTCTGTATGTCTGTTGTCAGTTGCTCTGTCTGTCTGTCTGTCTGTCTGTCTATCTGTCTATCCGTCTATCTGACTGTCTGTCTATCTGACTGTCTGTCTCTGTCTGTCTCTCTCTCTCTCCCTCTGTCTCTCTCTCTCTCTGTCTCTCTCTCTCTGTCTCTCTCTCTCTCTGTCTCTCTCTCTCTCTCTCTCTGTCTCTCTCTCTCTTAGTCTCTCTCTCTTAGTCTCTCTCTCTGTCTCTCTCTCTTAGTCTCTCTCTCTGTCTCTCTTTCTTAGTCTCTCTCTCTCTCTTTCTTAGTCTCTCTCTCTCTCTTTCTTAGTCTCTATCTCTCTTTCTTAGTCTCTCTCTCTCTTTCTTAGTCTCTCTCTCTCTCTTTCTTAGTCTCTCTTTCTCTCTTTCTTAGTCTCTCTCTCTCTTTCTTAGTCTCTCTCTCTCTCTTTCTTAGTCTCTCTCTCTCTCTCTTTCTTAGTCTCTCTCTCTCTTTCTTAGTCTCTCTCTCTTTTTCTTAGTCCCACTCTCTCTTTCTTAGTCTCTCTCTCTCTCTCTTTCTTAGTCTCTCTCTCTCTCTCTTTCTTAGTCTCTCTCTCTCTCTTTCTTAGTCTCTCTCTCTCTCTTTCTTAGTCTCTCTCTCTCTCTTTCTTAGTCTCTCTCTCTCTCTTTCTTTCTTAGTCTCTCTCTCTCTTTCTTAGTCTCTCTCTCTTTCTTAGTCTCTCTCTCTCTCTTTCTTAGTCTCGCTCTCTCTCTTTCTTAGTCTCTCTCTCTCTTTCTTATTCTCTCTCTCTCTCTCTTTCTTAGTCTCTCTCTCTCTTTCTTAGTCTCTCTCTCTCTCTTTCTTAGTCTCTTTCTCTCTCTTTCTTAGTCTCTCTCTCTCTTTCTTAGTCACTCTCTCTCTTTCTTAGTCTCTCTCTCTTTATTTGTCTCTCTCTCTCTTTCTTAGTCTCTCTCTCTCTCTTTCTTAGTCTCTCTCTCTTTCTTAGTCTCTCTCTCTCTTTCTTAGTCTCTCTCTTTCTTAGTCTCTCTCTCTCTCTTTCTTAGTCTCTCTCTCTTTCTTAGTCTCTCTCTCTCTTTCTTAGTCTCTCTCTCTCTCTCTCTCTCTCTCTCTTTCCTAGTCTCTCTTTCTCTCTCTCTTTCTTAGTCTCTCTCTCTCTCTTTCTTAGTCTCCCTCTCTCTCTCTTTCTTAGTCTCTATTTCTCTCTCTTTCTTAGTCTCTCTCTCTCTCTCTTTCTTAGTCTCTCTCTCTCTCTTTCTTAGTCTCTCTCTCTCGTCTTAGTCTCTCTCTCTCTTTCTTAGTCTCTCTCTCTCTCTTTCTTAGTCTCTCTCTCTCTTTCTTAGTCTCTCTCTCTCTTTCTTAGTCTCTCTCTCTCTCTCTTTCTTAGTCTCTCTCTCTTTCTTAGTCTCTCTCTCTTTCTTTGTCTCTCTCTCTCTCTCTTTGTCTCTCTCTTTCTTAGTCTCTCTCTCTCTTTCTTAGTCTCTCTCTCTCTCTCTTTCTTAGTCTCTCTCTCTCTTTTTTAGTCTCTCTCTCTCTCTTTCTTAGTCTCTCTCTCTCTCTCTTTCTTAGTCTCTCTCTCTCTCTTTCTTAGTCGCTCTCTCTCTCTTTCTTAGTCGCTCTCTCTCTCTTTCTTAGTCTCTCTCTCTTTCTTAGTCTCTCAGTCTCTCTCAGTCTCTCTCAGTCTCTCCCTCCCCCTCTCCCTCCCCCTTTTCCTCCCCTGCAAGAAGTCGGTGAAGGGAGAAACTCGATGCACCCACTGAGTAGCGCTGTGGGTTTCCCTGAACCCACCCCGTCGTTAGAGAAATAAACGGTAAACACCCTCTTTGAAATGTATGGGTTCAGACAAACCCGCATCGTCGGGCGTGTGTAGTCAAAAGCGGCATCCGGCAAAGGTTAAGAAGAAAAACAAACTTTTGTCAGTTAAAACCCGTTATATCTCATTTCTGCACCAATTGTGGTCATCAGCAGACTGATATTTATAGCCTACTCCAACAGGATCAAGCCTGGTACAGGTTCACAGGCCAAATACCTGAGTGTACCGGCTGAATAACAGTGTACGGGCCGAACAGAAATATGTACGGATGACGTCACGACGAAATTACGTATTGTAATGACGTTCAGCGTTCCATTTCGTCATTTTGAAGAATAAATTGCATTGAATTTGCTTGTCAAAACCAGTAGCCATTTGGTGTGTACATCTATTTTGAGTTTTGAACAAAATTCAAACAAGCCTTGCAGCATTTCGATTATATACTTTTTTTTCATTGGTTTTACTGAATTTTAAATCGATTTTGTCATTCAAAATTCACTGTTTGGAGAGTAACATGCTTGTGGTGTGTTCTCAGGAGTGTTTTTTCCAAAGTCAAATGTCTCTTGAATCTTTGGGGTATGGCAACATAATGATTTCATAAGAGACATCCATAGTGTGATTCGACTTGCTATTCACAGCACAAAGAAGCCAGTGAAAATGTGAGTTCTTGAGACCATTTGTTATTGAATATGTTAGTGTATGTGCTTTGCTGGCCTTAGATGATTCTACTCTCATATTTTCTTGAAAAATGGATGTACGCGACCGACTTTTTACCGTGCCTGTTTAGGCGAAATGCCTTGTCATTTATCAACTTTGCTTAGCATCATTTAACTTTCATCCTTTGTGGTATTTTCAACACCTGTATCGCATTTGAAAACTGTGTAATTTTAAAAAACGAGCACTTCAAAGTTGCGTGTTGACCGATGTCACACATTTCGTCGCCATTTTGACTCGCTCATCGGATTACAAAAATATATTATAAATTCACAAGAACAGATTTTTGTAATATTGAGCGTTATTTTATTAGTAAAATGCCTCAGAAGGCAAATGAATAACATTTGGTTCTGTCATATTTGCAGCAATGTGTCCAAACACATCCCCAAAGTTGTACACCTATCAATTTTTGGTCTGTGCTCAGTATCAGAGACGCCCACATATATGTATAGGTTACAACACGAGTGGTTTTTTATATGGCTTGTATTTCAGTCAAGACCCAGCGGATGAATATCATCGGGAGACACGAGCCTCTGGCGAGTGACTCTCGATTGATATTCCCGCTGGGTCTTGACTGAAATACAAGCCATATAAAAAACCACGAGTGTTGTAATCTGTATATCCCATTCTACCATCAAACACAAAGTGTAGACTACTAGCGGCACTGTTGCGATCTGTGGACTGTAAAACTGTGGTGCCAGCGAGACTTAGCCCTTTTGCAACCTTAAACTAAGTGACCGTCGCTGAAAAAATAAAACGAATGAGTGCATCGATAAGTACGCGGTAACACTACTTTCAGACCATTTAAAAGCTTTAAGTAAAGGTTCATAAGATGCAAGAAAGTAATGAAGTCGTATAGAAATTAATTTAGTTGAAGCGCACAATTCTTTTTTTTTTGCGTTTCAGGTCGGCAGAACGGGCAAAACGGGTTTGGGACCCATTTGGCTTACTCGATTCAGAATCGATTCCACGTTGTTTTTCTCGAACGTGTGTAATTAGGCTTATTGACAGAGAAGCACATTTTAGGGAACAAATATGTAGGTTTAGATTTAACCATTTGCTCCCTATTTGAAATGTATCTACGTGTTTTGCGAGTGTGTTTGCATGGATGAACTTAAACTGGTATGGGTATGAGGAAAACGCGACCGACACGTCTGTCACCGCCGATTGATTGCATTTTGAAGGAATATGACTGGATTACGGAAAAATACACACATGTTAAGTTCTCGGATACCTTCATCGCCAATGTGGACTTACTGCAGAGCCAGGCAAAAGAGTAGACTTGCTCGCAAAACACGTGAAACAGCTGATGATAGCGAAGCCCAACCGTGCCAGGTAAGGACGGTCTGACAGATTCTCAAAAGTCGTCTGCTAACGAAGCAAGGGGAGGGTACTCGTGTTTTTGTTTTGGTTCGCTGGCATCTGGTTATCTTGTAAGTTGAATGTTCGTTTTTTTCGACCTGCATTGCTTTCATAATGAAAGAAACGTTTGCTTATTGCATCTCATTCATCAGATCAGTTCTGAGATTCATTTTTGCGTGCAAGATATGGTTTTCTGAGCCGTGCAATACGATTTTGGAACTTCATACAAATGTGTCACATTGTTCGGCGCGAGGTCAAAGGTCGGGAGCAAAGTAGTTCTTCGCCCAAATCGGAATCTGCACTATCATATATTTTTTTGAGTCCATGATGTATTTATTGAGCTATAAAAATACAACATATATACCCATACTGAAGTAACAGAGACAAAGAAGGGAGGTCATGGGATATATGTATAGGTTACAACACGAGTGGTTTTTTATATGGCTTGTATTTCAGTCAAGACCCAGCGGATGAATATCATCGGGAGACACGAGCCTCTGGCGAGTGGCTCTCGATTGATATTCCCGCTGGGTCTTGACTGAAATACAAGCCATATAAAAAAAACACGAGTGTTGTAATCTGTATATCCCATTCTACCATCAAACACAAAGTGTAGACTACTAGCGGCACTGTTGCGATCTGTGGGGTGTGAAACAATGTTGCCAGCGAGACTTGGCCCTTTTGCAACCTTAAACTAAGTGACCGTCGCTGAAAAAATAAAACGAATGAGTGCATCTATAAATACGCGGTAACACTAATTTCAGACCGTTTAAAAGCTTTAAGTAAAGGTTCATAAGTTGCAAGAAAGTAATGAAGTCGTATAGAAATCCATTTAGTTGAAGCGCACAATTCTTTTGCGTTTCAGGTCGGCGGAACGGGGAAACCGGTTTGGCCCCCATTTGGCTTCCTCGATTCAGAATCGATTCCACGTTGTTTTTTTCGAACGTATTATTATACAATTAGGCTTATTGACAGAGAAGCAAATTTTAGGGAACACATATGTAGATTTAACCATTTGCTCCCTATTTGAAATGTATCTACGTGATAAACTGTTTTGCGAGTGTGTTTGCATGAACCTAAACTGGTATGGGTGTGAGGAAAACAGGACCCAAGTCTGTCACCGCCGATTGATTGCATTTTGAAAAAATATGACTGGATTACGGAAAAATACACACATGTTAAGTTCTTAGATACTTTCATCGCCAATGTGGACTTACTGCAGAGCCAGGCAAAAGAGTAGACTTGCTCGCAAGTACGTGATAACGAAGCGAAGCCAAAGGACGCGTCTCGGTAGATAAACCAGTCGTCCGGTACGATGCAAGGGAGGGTACTCGTTTTTTTGTTTTGGTTCGCAACCATTGAAATTGTGATCAGTGGTGTTTGACTGTTCAAACTAGTGTTATGCACGGGTTAATAAAACTGCGGATAGAACTCTTTAGCAGCAAAGCAATTAAGAGTGTATTACAATCTACCTTTAAGCATATTTCTGATTGGATTAAGGTTGTGCCAGCTTACACTCTAGTTTTTATCTGTGTGCTGTCCCGGTGCAAGGGAGACATTGTTTTGTTTTGGTTTTTGTTCTTGTAAACCGGTCTGCAGTAGACAGGTACACGGAGAAAACGTTCGAAACAGTATTGAGGGAACACATTTTCTTTCTGTTGTGTTGCATATTCTTTTTTGGATTATTCCTATGGTAGCGATGCTTGTCGACACACGGATAGCAAACAGAGGTTCGATCGTTCGCTAGCATCTGTTTATCTTGCAAGCTGAATGTTCGTTTTTATATTTAGTCAAGTTTTGACTAAATATTTTAACATCGAGGGGGAATCGAAACGAGGGTCGTGGTGTATGTGCATGTGTGTGTCTGTCTGTGTGTGTGTGTAGAGCGATTCAGACTAAACTACTGGACCGATCTTTATGAAATTTGACATGAGAGTTCCTGGGTATGAAATCCACAGAAATTTTTTTCATTTTTTCGATAAATGTCTTTGATGACTAACATATCCGGCTTTTCGTGAAAGTTGAGGCGGCACTGTCACGCCCTCATTTTTCAACCAAATTGGTTGAAATTTTGGTCAAGTAATCTTCGACAAAGCACGGACTTCGGTATTGCATTTCAGCTTGGTGGCTTAAAAATTAATTAATGACTTTGGTCATTAAAAATCTGAAAATTGTAAAAAAAAATAAAAATTTATAAAACGATCCAAATTTACGTTTATCTTATTCTCCATCATTTGCTGATTCCCAAAACATATAAATATGTTATATTCGGATTAAAAACAAGCTCTGAAAATTAAATATATAAAAATTATTATCAAAATTAAATTGTCCAAATCAATTTAAAAACACTTTCATCTTATTCCTTGTCGGTTCCTGATTCCAAAAACATATAGATATGATATGTTTGGATTAAAAACACGCTCAGAAAGTTAAAACAAAGAGAGGTACAGAAAAGCGTGCTATCCTTCTTAGCGCAACTACTACCCCGCTCTTCTTGTCAATTTCACTGCCTTTGCCATGAGCGGTGGACTGACGATGCTACGAGTATACGGTCTTGCTGAAAAATGGCATTGCGTTCAGTTTCATTCTGTGAGTTCGACAGCTACTTGACTAAATATTGTATTTTCGCCTTACGCGACTTGTTTTAGACCTGCATTGCTTTCATAATGAAAGAAACGTTTGTTTATTGCATCCCATACATCAGATCAGTTCCGAGATTCATGTTTGCGTGCAACTGATATGGTTTTCTAAGCCGTGCGATACGATTTTGGAACTTCATACAAATGTGTCACATTGTTCGGCGCGAGGTCAAAGGTCGGGAGGAAAGTAGTTCTTTGCCCAAATCGGAATCTGCACTATCATATATTTTTTGGAGTCCATGATGTATTTATTGAGCTATAAAAATACAACATATATACCCATACTGAAGTAACAGAGACAAAGAAGGGAAAAAAACACTTTCATCTTATTCCTTGTCAGAAAGTTAAAACAAAGAGAGGTACAGAAAAGCGTGCTATCCTTCTTAGCGCAACTACTACCCCGCTCTTCTTGTCAAAAAAAAGAAGGGAGGTCATGGGATATATATATATATATTATATACATACACACACACACATTGCACCGGCATACATCATACACACACACACACACACACACACACACACACACACACACACACACACACTGTCCCCACACACACATTCACACCGTCACTGCACACACACATTATAACTGACATATATAATGACACACAAACGGTACACACAGGCACACGCACAGGCACACACTGTGCACTGTTAGGAAACGCTACCGTTGCTGAGCTTTGGTTCAGTTTTGTGTGTTGCATGTAGTTGACTTATTTGTACTTTGTGGGAAAGTACCGATATTATATTTTGTAAACACAATATTTATGCTTGGACGAGAATGCAGGTGAACTTTCTAGTCCTGTCAAAACAAGTTGTTTACCATGCTGTTTTAGTCGTGAGTTCGTGGCGTTCGTTCGGATTAAGTGCGTCGGCGCTTTTGATGTACGTCATAGAGAATGTCGCTAGTTTAGTCCATGCACGGCTCGTATAATGTAGTTGTATCATGTTCGGTCTGGAATATTCTCGAGATTGAGTATTTACTATATATGCCAGCGCGATTTGTATGTAAAAAAGCTTCTATTTGAGTTCTGCTACGATGTGCAGTTGTATGTATTGAATGCTGAATAAATCCTCGAACTCAATTTGACGAGTTGTTTTCTGCTGCTGCGAAGACGGGCGACGTAGAATAAAAGAACACAACTATACGACATTTGAGAACTTGTGGCAATCTCAAGTGTCGTGTAACAATTGGGGGCCAAGCCAAGGATCTACGTTTAACGCCAAGGGTTTTCCAGCAACAAGGACCAGTGTCAAGACAGTCACAGGAGGTAGCCATCAATCGGGTGTATCCTGAGGGATCAGTATTGAGACTACGGAACCGTGGATTCGGTGTGACTGGTGAAGAGTTTGGTAATCGCCGCAGCTCGGTACGGTGAGCGACGCCGGAGTGTATCGGGATTACAGAGGTTAGCTGCCGTTTGGACGAGACGGACTTCGTCGCGGAGCTAGTGCATTAATACTACGAAATACGACTGGGGTACGTCGTGTACGTATCGTGAGCAGAGTGCGCCGTCACGTTAGACGAGGAGGGTGGCAGCCTGCGTCTACGAAGGTGACCAGCGACGAGAGAAGCATCGGAGGTGCAGTAGAGACTGTGTTCTTTTAGAAGACTACATTCGTCTACGTTCGGGGCTGTGAAAGAATACAGACGAACGCACCGGAAAAGACCAGAATGGCTGAGTTCTGGGGAAAAGGAATTGAACTGGGACTAAAAGGCAAGCAGTTGACGGAGTTCGTCGAGTCCCAGACACGACTGCTGGCGCAGCGTGAAGAAAGACAAGCGCAGCGTGAGCGTGAAGAAAGACAAGCGCAGCGTGAAGAAAGAGAAAGACAAGCGCAGCGTGAAGAAAGACAAATGGAGCTGAAACGCTTAAGAGCTCCAGATAGAAATGGAGACGAAACGCTTAGAGCTTCAGACAGAAATGGTGCGTATTCAAAATGAGCACAAGGCACCACACCAAAGAGATAACCAGCAGCAAATGCTACACAGGGCACCGAAACTTCCACCATTCGCTGACGGGAAGGACCAGATCGACTGCTACCTTGCAAGATTCGAGAGGTTCGCCGAGAGTGCTAGATGGCAGCGCGACGACTGGGCGATTCAACTCAGCGCACATTTAGACTCTCAAACGATGACGCCAGAGACTATGATGTACTGAAGGAAGCTCTGTTGCGTTGCTACAACTTCACTGAAAGGGGCTACCGTCAACGCTTCCGCGAATGCCAGCCATTGTCTGGAGAGACACCGAGCCAGTTTGTGGAGCGCCTGTCGTCATACCTGCAGAAGTGGGTGGAGTTATCAGGTGAAGAGCAGTCATACGAGAGTCTGCGGGACTTGATCGTGAAGGAGCAGTTCCTTAATGCCTGCCCGAAGGACCTGGCGACCCGCTTGGAAGAGCAAAAACTGCGGGGTTTGAAGGACATTACTGATGCTGCTGAGCGTTATCTCATTGCTCATGGAAGGACCCTGGGGACGTCAAAGTCAACGAAACCTTTCCAGAAGAGCGGAAACCAGGCAAACCAACCTGCCAAGGGACAAACTGAGTCCGCACCATCATCCAATGAAGGGCAGAACATAACGTGTTTCCATTGCAATGCCAAGGGCCACCGAGTCGCCAACTGTCCCCAAAAGAAAAATAACGGACATGTCAATGACAAAGCGCAAGAACATCGACGGAGATATTACGACAACAAGAGGCAAACGAGTGGCTCGAACCAACAAGTATGTGCGAGCAGCGTCATACTTCCAAGAAAGGGCGGGCACATTGCACAGACAGAGAAGTGGTTCTACGGAATGGATCGTCTCGAGATTGTGAACTCGTTTAAATATCTCGGTGTAGCCCTTTCCACCCAACTGAGCTGGAACATTGCAGTAGAAACAAAGACAACCATGGCGAAAAAGGGAGTGATCGAAATCGTTAGATTACTGAACAGACTTGGTTGCCATTCGGCAAAGGTGTTTTTCAAACTGTTTGACGCACGGATCGGAATGGTTGGGAATGAGAAGTGTTTCTTACAAGAGTTTAAAATACGTTTACAAGATTGTTTTTGTCAATAATGGTTCTCCTTTTTAGAATGCAGTGAACGTTTCGACATTTCTAATTGTTACAAAACATGCTTGGTGTAGTGGTGTAGTGTAGTGTGTAGGTGGAACTCTCACACACGCATACAACACGTACTAACACAGCTAGTGTGTTTCGGGAAGCTGTAAGGGTTCTTTTCTTTGGAGGTATGGTACATTGCTTACATGGATAATCGTGGAGCCATCTTGTCTGTCTTAATACCGGGTCCACCTTAATACCGGAATCTAGTAGAACTACATTATCACTGGCTTACAACTATCAGGTACAGAAACCAGTTTCAGATTGAGGACACTACATCCCTCCTTACCTTAGAACTAAACTTCGTACTTATTCAGTAATTATACAAAGATTACTGGTGCTGCTGCATAACTCTGAAATATTCATCATTGGCTTTCTGTACTAAACAATGCTTCATAGCTGTTCATTCAAATAATTGACCAACATGATTATGACTTGAATCATACACTGTTAGATATCAAACAGAATGTCATGTTTTATATTGTCAATAAAAACACTTGGTGATTCACTTGGTTTGAACTTCATGTATTGGTTATCGTCCGGAATGTCACACAGGATTTCTTCAACATAGGTTATTATACACAATGATTAAATTGACTAGAATGAGAGATTACAATAACAGGGTGACTAGACGTCGAAGTAATACTGAAAGGTTCAGCTTTGCTGCAATGAAGTAATTCAAAAACCGAAAATTGCTAGAAGAAAATAAAAAATGATTACTATCTTTCTGTCTGGATTTTCCTTCTAACTGAGACTTTACATTATGTAAGTTTTGATTGTTCAGGGAACATAGTCTTTGAGGTAATGGGGTTTCTTGCGGATTCTCTGTGGGGGGTTGCTGGTACTGTCATCCGTGGAGTTGTTGGGGTCTTCTTCTTCTCTCCCTTCTTCATCAAGACGCTGTGGGGGGGTCTATTGTCTTCTGAGGTGCAGGCGGGACTATTTTGAAAAAGGATGAATTTCTGGTGACTTGCCGATCATCAGAAACAGCAGTCATCATGGAGCCCTTCTTCGCTGTTACTTCCAGGGGTGCTGGGTTGTAGTAGGGAGTCAGCTTGGAGTCTCGCTTCTGTCTCACGAGGACAGTGTCTCCCACTTGGATAGGCGAGTCAACTGCATGGCGGCGGGCGTCAGCGTAGACTTTCATCTTTGCCTTCATGATGCCATCTGTTGACGGATGGTGTCATCCAATGGTGAGGTTGCATTGTCTTGCAGTTGGGGAAGTTGTGTTTTAAACTTTCGCCCAAGTAGAGCTTCTGCGGGGCTGGTACCGGTGCTGCAGTGAGGGGTAGCTCGGTAACTGCGGAGAAACTTATGCAGTTCTTGGCGCAACGCCTTTCCTTCAATGTGCGCTGCCTGGATTGTTTTCTTCAACATAGGCATGCAACGTTCGGCACCACCATTAGCTTGAGGCCACATGGGGGTTATGGTCCTGTGCTTGAAGCCAAGGTAGCCTGCAAAGCGTTCAAAGTCACTGCCGTTGACTTGTAATCGTCCTGAGTGTACCCATCTCCAGCGTTAAGGGGTGCGTCTGTAGCTTGTACGTGTATTTCGTGACGCACGCGGGCTTAGTGATCTTTTTCTTCCTGGGAATCTAAAGCGAGTAAATGGGTGCGATTTGAATGTCATGGCATAGTGCAACGAAGTAGAATAACGTTTAAGGAAGAACTTGACTGAGTGTGAATAAGCCTCGTCAGCTATAACCTTCTTGCTATCGTTACTTCTCACACGGGCACTAAGCCGTCTTTAGAACCTTTCTGTTCCCGACACTGTGGTAGTAAGATACTATTATAAGAATTTGGGGGCAGATAGTTGTTGTTGTGTTTGGGAATGACGGCCTTTGCTGATGTTGTTGTTAATATCTCAACTTCTGGAAATCGTGAGTAGTCATCAGTGACGACAAGCAGATATTCTCCGGAAGGGAATGGTCCGGCGAAGTCGATGCTGACTTCAGACCAGGGATGCCGGGGCAGTGTGGTCATTTTCAGGGGCTCAGATGGGTGACTTGGGGTTGTGGACAAGCATGCCAGGCAGGACTTGACTTTATTTTCCACCAGTTGATCCATCTGCGGGAACCACACCTTCTCACGTAGGAGGCCCTTGGTTTTGATGATTCCTTGGTGACCTTCGTGAGCGATGTCTACTGTTCGCTGTTGGAGAGCTTGAGGAATCACGATGCGTTGGTTGCGTAGGAGAATACCGTGTTCTTCGCTGACAGAGAGTTCGTCTCTGACTCGCTTGAACATCTGGAACGCAGAGCTGTTGACGGCGGTATCTGTAGGGGGATGCCATTGGTCGTACTGAATGGCGTTGATCACTGCAAGTAGAGGCTTGTCGTTGCTCGTTGCAGCGGCAACTTCAGCGAGCGTCATCGCCTTGGGGATTGTGTGATCGATCAGGAATCTGATGTATTCTTCAGCCACCTTTGACGCATGTGTCGACTGTGCATCTGATGCTTGGACAGGGTGTCGGCTGAGGAAGTCTGCAGGATTCTTGCTGCCAGGCTGATACTGCAGCGTAAAGTTGAAACTCTGGAGGCGTAGGTTCCAACGCTCAATACGGGCTGACGTTCTCGACGTTGGTGAGTTGTAGATGACCTCCAGTGGCTTGTGGTCGGAGATGACAGTGAATTTACTTCCGTACAGGTAGAGGTGGAAATGTTCACACGCCCACACCACAGCTAGGGCTTCTCGCTCCGTTTGAGAGTACCTGGACTCTACGTCTGTGAGTGCGCGGCTGGCGTATGCAACGATGTGTCGAATATCTTTTTCATCGCGTTGGGCGAGGACCGCTCCAACACCGTTGGGGCCAGCGTCAACCACAACTTCTGTTGCCAGGTCAGGACGGTTGAGCTGGTTAGACGTGCCTGCAATTCTTGGACTGCTTTCTGGTGATCAGATGTCCAGTCCCAGGGAACGTCGTTGCGCGTCAGATCACGGAGAGGCTTGGTGATATTCGCATAGTCTGGAATGAAGCGAGCGATGTAGTTGGTCAGTCCAAGAAAGCTCCGTACCTCTTTGGCGTTGGCGGGAGTAGATGCCTTTTGGACTGCTTCTACTTTCTTGGGGTCTGGAGAGAGGCCATTCTTTCCGAAGATGCAGCCGTAGAATTCAATGGAATCTTTGTTGAATTCACACTTCTTGTCATTCAGTGTCAGATTTCTCTCTCTGAGACGGTCGAAAACCTGCCTCGCTGTCTTGTCGTGCTCAGCTTGCGTCTTCCCGTAGATCATGATGTCGTCGCTTGTGTTTAGAGCACCAGGTATGTCAGTCAGCATCTCCGAGATGTGATTCTGGAAAATTTCTGCTGCGCTGGTCACACCAAAATTAAGCCTCTTGTAGCGCCTGAGTCCGACATGCGTTGAGAATGTTGTCATGTTCCTGGACTCTTCTTCTAGTTCAAGCTGGTGGTATCCAGAATTCAGATCCAGCTTGCTGAAAACTGTGGCTTCATTGAGTCTCATGAGGATGTCGTCGATGGTCGGCATTATGTGTCTGGTGCGTTTGATTGCCTGATTTGGTAGGCGCATGTCCACACATATTCTTATTCCCGAGTACGCAGTAGGAGGGTCCAGCAGACTTTAAGTGTGTGTGTGTGTGTGTGTGTGTCTGTCTGTCTCGACTTAACAGCTTATTGCTGGGAAACTACTGGGCGCAGTTCGTTCAAAAGTTGATACACTAACTTGATAATAGGTCCGATTGATCGTATTAAAACTTCATAATGTTACCTGGGACCTAAATGCGAAATAATCCACAAAAACGACTCTTGGCGGTGGGCGCAATTCGCGGTGGGATAGAACTGCTGTTCGGCTGATAGAACCGTCGAACGCGTCACACAGTGACGAGAAAAGCATGCGTATCGCATGCGAGACGATTTGCAAAATAGAACAGCCAGCCAGCGTTGTGGTTTGAGACACGCTTTGCGCGTTGCGTGTTTGAATAATTTGATTTTTTGTGTACCCCATTTTCTACCGGCCAAGCGTTGGTTGCGACCGGTGGTTAAGAGGTCGCGATTTTGTGGTTTGATTCTTTTCATATTAGTTTGTATTTTTTCGTATGGTTTCCTTTGTTTACATATGTTTCAGTCTTTTACCTTCACTTTACATTAAAGAATTTGGTAAAACTACCTGGGGCGTGATAAATGCAAGAATCCGCGAGCCAGGACAGTAAAAGAACTTCGTGGGCCACCAGTTCACCAGTTATGAAGAGGGTCGGCAGTATATTTTTCACTGTGATCAAATAAAAGAGAAAGGCCAGTCACCACGCACATCCTCGGCTCGCATGCCAATGTATTTATATAGCAAAGGGAATGCCTGTAATTCACACAGAGCAATCACTTGGTCTTAAACGTGCACAAGACAAAAACTTTCATACTGGGGGAGCGAGCCAGTCTGAAGAGTACTCGGGTCCAGCGCGAGCGTTTTTTATTTTGTCCGGCTTCTTCGGCTTTGGTGCCGCGACAATTGGAGATACCCATGGGGTAGGTCCATCGACTTTCTCGATGATGTCGAGGTTTTCAAGACGCTCCAGTTCTTGCTCAACCTTCTTTCGTAGATGGTAAGGTATGCGTCGATGTGGTTGTGCTGTTGGTTGCACAGACTCGTCAACGTACAGCTTGACCTTGACGTCTTTCATCTTGCCCATGCCTGTGAAGAGGTCACTGTATTCAGTGCGTAGCCCGTTGGTCGTTTCGCCTGAAGTAGAGAAGGCAAAGCTGATGAGGTTAAGCTTTTGGGCGGTTTCCGCACTCATCAGGTTGTTGCCGACAGCTCCGTTGCAGGATTTCACGATGTAAAATACGGCAGAGGTTTGAATGTCCTTGAACCTCACCGTAAGGACGGCTTGACCTCGTACCGGAAGCGGGGTACGTGATCCATAGGCGTATATCGCTGGACATGACGCAGATGAAGTCAGCTTGCAACGTGACGACTGGATGCTCTCAAAAGCCTGTTCTGTCAGGATGTTGACCGACACTCCGGTGTCCACGATGAAAGGTATCTTCCCACCTTCGATGTTGACGCTGACTGTAGGCGTGCTCATTCGCTTGTGTGAGACACCGAAGACGTATTCTTCGTCAGATGAGAACTGTGCATCACTAGGGGGCTGTTCTTGGATGCTTCGGATGTGCCTTGGTCTGTCAGACTGCTTGTGTGATCTGCAGACTGATGCGTAGTGTCCTTTATTGGTACACAGCCGACAATCTTTATCCTTTGCTGGACACTTGTCTCTGGGATGTGGTCGTCCACCACACCACCCGCAGCTGCCTGAACTGCGTTCATCTGATGAGCGTATTTGATGATTGTTGCTTCTAACATGGGAGCTTGGTCCATGTCGTTGTCCTCCTCTTCTTTCGTTGAAGGGTTGATGGTGACTGCCATGGTTGACAGCGTTGACGGTTGATGTAACAGTTCTGCCTTCCATCTGCATAGCTTGAGTGTCTGAAATTTCAAGAGCACGAGCTTGTTCCAACAGGGAGTGAAGCGGTGTGTCAGCATCACGGAGAGCATGTCTCCTAAGTCGCTGAGAGTTGCATCCCTGCAGGATTTGGCTCTTGACTTCTCTGTCGGTGTTGTCAAAACTGCAGTTCGCTGCTTGCAGACGAAGTCTCGTGTAAAAACTGTCTATGGTCTCACCGGAGTTGTGGGTCACTTGGCGAAACTTGAATGTCTTAAAGTCCACATTGCGTTTTGGAGTAAAGTGTTGGGTCAGGGAGGCGACTGTTGTTGCGTACGCTCCCTGGTCGCCCTGCTGTTCATCCGACATGCTGTCGTATATGTCGAACTCTTCTTCTCCTGCATAATGCAGTAGTAGAGCCTTCTTTCTGTTGTTGTTGGTAATATTGAGACCAGTCATCAACAGTTCAAACCTTGCCAGCCACTTCTTCCATCTTGTGCCAGCTGTCGCCTCTTCCGAGTGCACTGGGAATTTGTCAAAGTGGGGAAGTGCTGTAGCCATTGTTCGCCGACGCACGTGGTGTTTTGAAGTGCAGAACGATCGAATTTTTTTACCTGCTGTAAGTTCGAAATCCTCGTCGCCATATGTAGTGGTGTAGTGTAGTGTGTAGGTGGAACTCTCACACACGCATACAACACGTACTAACACAGCTAGTGTGTTTCGGGAAGCTGTAAGGGTTCTTTTCTTTGGAGGTATGGTACATTGCTTACATGGATAATCGTGCAGCCATCTTGTCTGTCTTAAAAGGGTCAAGGTTAGGCCGCCGACAGGCAGTGTCCGCCTCAGCTCTGCTATATTTTTGTCTGTTTTCTTGTTTCTTGTGGCGTTTGTGACCCTATTTGACTGTCACGTTGTGTATGAAGTGTTTGTCAACATGTTCAGTCTACCTATCCAACTGACTTTCCACCTCAAGGTACTGTTTCTCATTTTCTCCTGGTCATGGCTGCAATGGCTCAGCAATTTTGGTCAGCCGCCATGTCAACAAGCCTCGTCGGGCCCATGCACCGCACGTGCCGTCGCCGCCACGCTCCCCGCCAATGCTGGGTGCATTTACACCCGTGTTGAGTTGCTTCGTCTGGGTTCATCGGTGCGTGCGGACTTGGAACTTTCGGTGATCTCTCGCTTGAAACAACTGAGCATTGGTCGTAGTCTGCCACGTCGCCGCTCGTGCCGTGGTGGTGCCAGAAGACGTATCAAGGTCATTGCCTCCAGTCCACTGCCAATGTCTGCCGCTGACTCCGTTCCACCCTTCTGCGACTTGCTCTCTCACCCCTATCTCCACCCTCCGGCGTTAACACTGGTAATCTCATCCACGTCACCACCACGCATAACAGAGACAATCTTCGCTCCCCCCACCTCTCGCTCGCTGTCTTCAACGCTCAAGCTCTTGGTACCAGGAGTGATAAGCGCTCGGCCATCAACTTTTTCATCGATGACCACCACGTTGACGTTTTTGCCGTGTGTGAGACCTGGTTTCAGCCCGTCGGCGACGAAGGTAAGTGCCGGGACGTGGCTCCCCCCCGGTTACCGCACCCTCTCCTTCCCCCGCTCGACACGTGGGGGTGGGCTCGCCTTTATCGTGTCAGAGCACCTCATGCAGTTTGCCACCACCAAGACTGACTTCCCCTTTCAGCATCAGTCCTTCGAACTTGCTCAACTCACACTCACCCTCCCCCATCACACCTTCCACCTCCTGTGTCTGTACCGCCCACCTCCCAGCCCTAAGAATCGCCTCAAAGACTCTATGTTCTTCGACGAATTTGGTGAACTTGCAGCCTACTGTAACAATCTCAATGGCGTCTACGTCATCACCGGCGACTACAACTTTCACTACGACCAACCTACTCATCCTTCTACTGCCAAGATCGTCGATGTGCTGGACACTTTTGGTTTGGTCGATCAAACTCTTCCTTCCGATCATTACTGTGTCTTAGCTCAGCTCCACCTCACTCGTCCTCCTCCTCGCCAAGTCTTCGTCCAAGCTAGAAACTTAAATGCTGTAGACTTAAGTGTGTTTGAGTCTGACCTTAAGTCACGACTAGCCGTGTCTCCTCCTTCGTCCGCTGACGAACTGGATAAACTGTTGTTAGCTCTCCTCGATCAGCATGCTCCTGCCTCCAGCCGCCGCGTCTCTCACCGTCCTCCGTCGCCTTGGTACTCGTCCGTTGCGCCTCAGTTGCAAGATGCCAAGCGTGAGAGACGTAGAGCAAAGAGACAATGGTTGAAGTCCGGCCTGACTGTTCATAAGCAGATTTGTCAAGTTGCCAACAAAGCAGTCACTAGTATTGTTCACGCAGCCAAGACTGCATTTTATAATGTCAAAATACTCGCATGCTCTTCTTCAAAACAGTTGTACGACATCACTAACACTCTTATTGGTAAATCTGACGCGTCTCCACTTCCCTCTGAGATTCCTTCTTCTCGTCTTCCTCAGGCTTTCTCTGACTTCTTTGCCAGCAAGATTTCCACACTCCGCCAGTCTCTTGACGCTCTCCCCCCCCCCCCCCCATCCAGTCCCCCATCCCTGACCCCTCCTATTTCGGCCCTGCCTTCTCTTCATTTCAGCCTGTTACCCAAAGCACAGTCAGAAGAACTATCATGCACGCCGGCATCAAAACATGCGAACTTGACCCCCTCCCCGCCTCTATCCTCACTCACTGTCTAGATACTCTCCTCCCGCATTTCACCTCCGTCATCAACGCCCCTCTCTCATATGGGTCATTTCCTGCCTTTTTTTAAATCCGCTATCCTCCGACCTCTTCTCAAGAAACCTTCATTGGATCCTGAAAATCTGAAGAACCTGTGTCTAATCTCTCATTTCTCTCCAAAATAACAGAAAAAATCGTACTCTCCCAGCTTTTGGACCATCTTGAAGCCAACCACCTTCTCTACTGCAATCAATCTGCCTATCGCTCTGGACACTCGACGGAAACCGCTCTACTGAAAATAAGCAACGACATACTGACCGCACTCGACAACAACGACGTCTGCCTTCTCTCTCTGCTGGACCTGAGTGCGGCATTTGACACTATTGATCATGCCGTGCTCTTGTCCCGCCTTCAAAACTCTTTTGGCATTTCTCAGTCTGTCCTTTCTTGGTTTCAGTCCTATCTCACCGATCGCCACCAGTCTGTCTCTGTGAACGGTCTATCTTCTTCTGCTTCTCCTCTACAGTACGGTGTGCCCCAGGGCTCCGTCCTGGGGCCTATTCTGTTCGTCCTTTATACCCAACCCATCCCTTCAATTGCCGCTCACCACTTTCTCTCTCACCACAGCTTCTCCGACGACAACCAACTCTATCTCTCTGGACCTATCTCTGACCTCCCTCGCCTCATTGCCTTTCTTTCTTTCTTTATTTGGTTTTTAACGTCGTTTTCAACCACGAACGTTATATCGCGACGACCTCATTGCCTCCACCCAGTCTTGCATCACCGACCTCAAGGCGTGGATGGACCTGAACAGGCTGAAGCTTAATAAGGAGAAAACCGAAATGATTCTTGTCTCTCCCAAAAAACATCTCAATCATCCTTCTCTTCCCTCGTCTGTCGATCTGAATGGTTCTTCTATTGCACTTTCTCCTGCTGTCCGCAACCTGGGTGTCACGCTTGACCAGTCCCTGTCCTTCCATCAGCATGTTGCCAATGTCTGTCGCACTTGCTTCTTTGAAATCCGCCGCATCTCCTCCATCCGTCATCTCCTCACTGAGGATGCCACCAAAACTCTGCTCTGTGCCTTTGTCCTTTCCCGAATCGATTATTGCAATTCCATTCTTTCTGGCTCTCCCAACTACATCATCGAAAAGCTTCAGCGTGTTCAGAATCATGCCGCCCGCCTCATCTTTCGCTCTTTCAAGCACGACCACATCACCCCTCTTCTTCAAACCCTACACTGGCTGCCTGTTCAACAGAGGATTCAGTTCAAGATCGCCACACTCTGCTTTAGAAACTTTGATATATCGTCCCCTAGCTATCTTTCTGACCTTCTTGATGTCTACTCCCCCTCTCGCTCCCTAAGATCCTCTGCAGACACCCGCCTTTTTAGGATACCATCAGCACGCACCAAAACATATGACCAGCGCACCTTCTCTTACCAGGCCCCATCCATCTGGAACCAACTCCCGCACTCATTCAGGCACTCCACATCTATGCAATCATTCAAAACCTCACTCAAAACACACCTCTTCCCTCACTAGTCTGTTAATGACCACCCATCCCCCTCTCCTGCTGGTCCTTCATCTGTCTCCTTCTCTCTCCTTCTTCTTCCCTTTCCAGCTCTATTCTTCTTCTCTCAACTAACTTTATGTATCCAATAATTTATGTATTTATTTATGACTGTTTTTCCGTCTTCAGAATACATGTGCCTGGAATGAGTGAGTACGTCGCGTTCTTGCTGTGCGTCTGTCTGCGAGTGTATCATGTATGAGTCCGAGTGTCTTGGTCCTTGTCGATTTGTGTTTCGTATAATGTTCACTATGTATTGTATATTTTGTAAGCGCCTAGGGCTATATTTAGATTAGGCGCACAAATGTTCATAATAATAATAATAATAATAATAATAATAATAATAATACCGGGTCTGCCTTAATACCGGAATCTAGTAGAACTACATTATCACTGGTTTACAACTATCAGGTGCAGAAACCAGTTTCAGATTGAGGACACTACACTTGGAAAAAGAGAAATACATTGAATTAATCGAAGATATTAAGTACAGAGTTGCTCTTACTCGTTTCCGCGCAGGAGTATCCGAAATCAATGCTCACAAGTTTCGGTACGCACCAAACCAAACAACAAGAAACTGTCCTCTCTGTACAGCTGATATAGAAGATGAACACCATGTTGTATTTTTATGTCCTTTTTATCAAGACCTTCGAGCAAAGTATTTGAAAATCTCGAACTCTAAGACGCTGCAACAACAACTTGTGTATTTCTGTGGCAGTAATGAGGATAATGTGATGAACAGCTTCAGCAGATTTGTGTTCTTCATGTTACAGAAGAGACGAACCCTTATAAATCAGGTTCAGTGACATGTCATCAGGGTCTTAATGTATTTGTTGAATTTTATGCGTGACTATAATGTATAACTGTGCAGATACTATTGCTGTTATTTTAACCACTATTGCAAGGGGCTGTGGCCTTAGACAATTAAAGATGTGTTCTTGTTAAAATCTCTCTCTCTCTTTCTCTCTCTCTCTCTCTCTCTCTCTCTCTCTCTCTCTCTCTCTCTCTCTCTCTCTCTCTCTCTCTCTCTCTCTCTCTCTCTTTCTCTCTCTCTCTCTCTCTCTCTCTCTCTCTCTCTTGTTAGCTCTCTCTCTCTCTCTCTCTCTTGTTAGCTCTCTCTCTCTCTCTCTCTCTCTCTCTCTCTCTCTCTCTCTCTCTCTTGTTAGCTCTCTGTCTCCCTCCCCCGCTAATAAACACACTCGCTAACTCTCTATGTCATCAAACACTATGCATACAGACACACTTCTTGCGTGTCGATGGTTGACAATGGATTACCAATGGTAATATAGGCCTTGTTTTATATCTTTTTTCCCTGACACTGTCTTTCTCTGTTTCTGTCTTTCTGTCTGTCTCGATATGGCTGTCTCTGGCTGTCTCTCTTGTTTTTGCCTGGCGTTTTTTTTCTGTATTACTGGTTAATATATACAAGCGGTACTTTGAAACTTAAATGTGTTGTTCATTGTTAAAAACCATAATAACAAAACATTCACACAACGTAGCCTCAACCAGAAGGTATTTATGCCGTCAATACGTGGTTTAAGTGGTATAAGTCACAGTGTATTTTGGATCGACAGGTGTATGTCGGTCTTTACCTCCTCCGCCTGCTCCCCACAGAGTGAGAGACCAGGCACCAGGCGCTGTCCGTTTCAGACAGGGACCCCTGCACACTGATCGTGGCTCTGTTGGCAGTGTGCACTCCAACTTTTACTTCGAAATTGACGATGGAACCCATCAATGTATGTTAATTTGTTCATTTAATGTATCTACAAGTGTTGATATGACTGCATGTATGTCTGTTTGTTTGTCTGCCTATGCCTATTCGTCTTGTTGCATATATGTATGTCTATCTGTCTGTCTGTCTGTCTGTCCGTTTTCAGGAGATACATAATGTTATATACAGATACTGTTTATCTTTGAATCCTGACTAAACGCATGCATGTATGTGTTCATGGAAGAATGTAAGTACGTAAGTATGTATAAATGTATGTATTTATCTATACATCTTTGTATTTATCAATCTATCTATATACCTATCTATACATAAATATATATATATATATATATATATATCTATCTATCTATCTATCTATCTATCTATCTATCTATCCCATGACCTCCCTTATTTGTTTCTGTAAATGTACTCTAGGTATATTTCTTGTATTTCCATTGTTCTCTTGTTACATCTATGATGTAACTATTGCACTCTTATAACACATAAAATAGAGGATACATAAGGGTGAACGAAATACATCATAGCTGGTTCTACTTTCTGTCGTCCTTGACATTTCAAAATGCACATGTACCTATCGACCGGATGTGCAAGGGGTAACCACGCTTTTGAGAACTTGCGCGAGAGTCGTTCAGTGTTATAGCTGAGTTTTAGTCTCGACTTGCCGAGACTATCATCGTAGTGTCATAGATTTCATGACGTCTGTCGTCCATCGCGTCATATTAAGGGGACGTAATATGTAGAGGTTACATGCCGAGTCTCAGTGATTATCAAAAATAATGGTCGAAGTTAGCGGATCATGAAAAATGCGAGCTTCAGCGAGCTTTTTCATGACCGCGAACTGAGACCATTATTTTTGATAATCACTGAGACGAGGTATGTAACCTCTTTATTCCTCCTTTCTTCAGTTATTCAAAGAAAAGAGGATATATGTGACCCTCCACCACGAAATGAGTCGCATGCCACCTCGCGCGGTTCTGCGCTAGGCTTAATATAAGTCCGGGGAGTGTCTGGTAACAGTGTGAGGGTCACCTTAGTCACAGGCTTATAACTCAAACAGTTTTCGCTCTTTTCTAAAACGGTTTTCACCACTGGATAGAGCATAAAAAACTCTTTGGGAAAATGTAAAAATACAAAAATCATGCAAAGGTGACATGCGACTCATTTCGTGGTGGAGGGTCACATATATATATATATATATATATATATATATATATATATATATATATATATATATATATATATATATATATATATATATATATATATATATATATATATATATATATATATATATGGGAACTTAGGTCTCCCGCTCCAAAAAGGGATTTTAAGGTTCCCAGTAAATATATTGGATATTTATCAATGAAATTGTAAGTAAATCACCACAAATACATACTTTCAAGGTTGATTATTTATTGACAGAAGACTTATTTACAAAAATAAAAAAACTGCAGATATATGATTTGTCATGGTGGCCCTAAGGTTTTTTGAACATATAAGGGGGTTTGGGGTGACCAACCTTAACCCAACCTTAAGTCACCCTTTTGAAAAGGGGGATTTAAGGTCACCAGATATATATAAAAAATGTGTCCAGGCTTAAAAAGAATGTTGTAGCTTTCTGTAGGGAGTTTGGTGGCTAAAATTAATTATCATTTATCATTAGTTAGAAAAGGGGGTTTTACAGAGAAAAACCTGCCTACAAGATTGAAAGTAAGAGCAGCTAATAAACAACTTAGCAAACATTGCTCTAGAATGCCCCTTTAAAGGTACAGATCGGCCCACTTTGATCTAACAGAAAATATATCAAATAATTCATTTTCATTTTTTCATTTCATTTTCATTACTTTATTGGATATTTATCAATGAAAAATTGTAAGTAAATCACCACAAATACATACTTTCAAGGTTGATTATTTATTGACAGAAGACTTTTCATTTCATTTTCATTACTTTATTGGATATTTATCAATGAAATTGTAAGTAAATCACCACAAATACATACTTTCAAGGTTGATTATTTATTGACAGAAGACTTATTTACAAAAATAAAAAAACTGCAGATATATGATTTGTCATGGTGGCCCTAAGGTTTTTTGAACATATAAGGGGGTTTGGGGTGACCATTAAGGTTGGGTTAAGGTTGGTCACTGTCATTGTATGCCTGCATTATTAGTTGTCAGTAATTATTACATGTGCTGATTGTTCTCTTTGCCTGCGCGCGTATAGTATGTTGGTTATGTTTGGTCATAGTATGTTTGTTTATGTTTGGTCGTTATCTTGCCTGTGCGTGTATTGTATGTTTGGTCGCTTTCTTTGCCTGTGCATGTATAGTTTGTTGGTTATGTTTGGTCGGTTTCTTTGCCTGTGCGTGTATAGTATGCTTGGTCGATGTATGTATTGTAAAGCGCTAAGAGTAGACATTTTTCTAGAATAGCGCTATAAAAGTTTGCATTATTATTATTATTATTATTATATGTTCAAAAAACCTTAGGGCCACCATGACAAATCATATATCTGCAGTTTTTTTATTTTTGTAAATAAGTCTTCTGTCAATAAATAATCAACCTTGAAAGTATGTATTTGTGGTGATTGCTGGGAAATTCGGGTCGTTTCCTCCCAGTGGAAAGCTAGCAGCAACGGAGTCGCGCTACCCAGGTGTCTGCGTGTTTAGGTGTATTCAGCCACCTGCACTTATGGCAGAATGATCAAGGTCTTTTACGTGCCATTGTGATGACACGGGGGTGGGACATGGCTTCCGTCTCTGGGTCTGCACATAAAGTTGACCCGTGTCCATCCCGGCCCGAATTCGAACCTGCGACCTTCCGATCACAAGTCCAGTGCTCTACGAACTGAGCTACCGGTAATTGTCCAGGTTTAAAATAATGTTAGCTTTCAGTGGTGAGCTTGGTGGCTAAAAATAATTATGTTTCACGGAAGGCAGTATCGTCCCTCCGTTGACATCAATCAACTGATGCAACATTTTGTCATATATCGTTTTGGCTAAATTAGGTGAGTCTGAATTTGTTGCATAAATGATTTTATGTGAACTTGCGAACATAAACCTACCTACAAGATTGAAAGTATGAACCGTTTAGATTTTTAAAACATACCAACAAGAGAGTTTACATTTGTTGTTCACTGCACCCAAAAGAACTTCCTCTATATGTTTGTATTCTTATTCCTAACACTGCATATTTGTAACATAATTTATGAAATTTTCTTTAACTTTCAAATTGAAACCAATGAAATCTTAACAAGGCCGAAGTGAAGAAGGAAATCATTTGTTATAGGTGAAGAGATATATATGCAGTAATCTACGCCCTTTTAGACGGTCATCCATCCGCATCTTAGCCCCCTCGCTGCTTAACTTGGGTGTTATAACGGGAACAGATCCATGAGACCATGAATAGCCTGGTAATGCTGAAAAAAGTCTTTATTCCAGACAAGAAAAAAAACCGACTGGTATATGATTATGAAACGCATCATTGACAGAATTATGATTGAACTCAACAGTATGTGTTTTTGGACAACCTAATACAGAATAACCAACTTGCACAATACCCCGCTTCAATAGCTCTCGAGTGTGAAAGAGAAGGAAAGTTCACTTCGCTGCGGGCAAACGTTTTGCTCTCACAAGCACTGGTGTTTTCTGGCTTGTGTGAAATAAATGTTTTAAAAAAAAACTCGATTGCCTTTTCTTTTTGCATGGGCTATGCTTGGGTGCTTTGAACGAACTTTCGAATTATTCTCGCGGCTATCATTGCTGCAGCACACTTTTCACATTGAAAATTCACAATTTTATGAAAATTATGAATTGTCAAGGCGAAGTGTCTGCAAACTCTCACTGAGCTATCCGGACATGCCCCCATTTTGCGGCAGATCTCGCAAGGCCATGAAAGTTATGGCAGATTTATCGCGCGATTTGGCGGTGCAGGCCGATAGTGCAAGTCGCCTATTGTCATAAAAGGGAAAAGGGGGCTTTAAAGCAACAATCGGATGACTTAGATACACGATAAAGTGCTGTTCACATGGAAGACTTGCAACCAACTTGTGACCAACTTTCAAGCGATTTTAGTCGGCGGCAAGTCAAATCAAAATCTCTGCCCATGTGAACAGCACAACCTCGCAAACTAGGGATGACTCGGTCCTGTCGGGATAATATTCAGTACGTTTAAACCCGACGGGATGAAACTTATCATGGATCACCTTTAGACACCCTATTACAATTTACATGTATTGAGAAAATATGGTAATTATTGTTGTTGTTTTATTTTTCTGTCATTTGTGTGGTAGCACTGTTAATGTCACTGGAATTTCAAATGCAAGCATTAATTGTTTGTTTGTTTGCTTAACGCCCAGCCGACCACGAAGGGCCATATCAGGGCGGTGCTGCTTTGACATATAACGTGCGCCACACACAAGACAGAAGTCGCAGCACAGGCTTCATGTCTCACCCAGTCACATTATTCTGACACCGGACCAACCAGTCCTAGCACTAACCCCATAATGCCAGACGCCAGGCGGAGCAGCCACTAGATTGCCAATTTTAAAGTCTTAGGTATGACCCGGCCGGGGTTTGAACCCACGACTTCCCGATCACGGGGCGGACGCCTTACCACTAGGCTAACCGTGCTGGTCAAGCATTAATAAATTTACAGTAACAAAACTAACATGCAACACAATCTATGTTCGCAGTCAGAAACATGCAACACAATCTATGTTCACAGTCAGAAACATGCAACACAATCTATGTTCACAGTCAGAAACATGCAACAAAGTTGTACAAATATTTATCATTTTATTGACACTCAAGGAAACTTTAGAATGTTCATTTAAAGAACTCAAACAATTGTAACTGTAGCTTAAAGAAATTAACAATAACTACAAGAAGAGCAAACGCTCGATCGAGTCACTTTCGCAGTTCTGAATATTATATGAGGCATCAGATGGACAGGAAGAAATTGCTATTCACAACACAATGAGTCACGTTCACAAAAAATTTGAGCCCGGTCACTTTTATAGTTTCCGAGAAAAGCCCAACGTTAAGTTGTGTGTTGCCGAACAGAAAAGGCTAGTTATCTCCCTTGTTTTTCTGATAACGTTCGTAAAAGGCTACAGATGTAAATACTTTGATGTAAAGAATAATCCTACAAAGTTTCAATCACATCCGATGAACTTTGTCAAAGATATAAAATGTCTAATTTTTCCTTTGACGCTGACCTGTGACCTTGAAAAAGGTCAAAGGTCAACGAAACCATCGTTAAAGTGTAGAGGTCATTGGAGGTCACGACTAAACAAAATATGAGCCCGATCGCTTTGATAGTTTCCGAGAAAAGTCCAACGTTAAGGTGGTGTCTACGGCCGGCCGGCCGGCCGGACAGACTAACACTGACCGATTACATTTGTTTTGTTTGTTTGTTTGTTTATTTGTTGCTTAACGTCCAGCCGACTACGCAGAGCCATATCAGGACGAGGAAGGGGGGGATGAAGGGGGCCACTTGTCAAGCGATTCCTGTTTACAAATGCACTAACCCATTACTTGTGTCCCAGCAGGCTTTAGTAAAACTAAATTAATACCTACTGGAAGATTACCAGTTTCCAGTATGTTAAAATAGGCTTAACCTATCTACTGCTGGACTTACATCAGAACACTAACAGATTAAACTATACATGAATCGCGAGACAAGCGGCAAGAGAAGAGATTTTTGGAAAAAATACAGGTGAATGAGCAAGAAGGCAGAAAAAAGAAAAGAATTCATGAAGAAAAAGAGAGCATGACAGGAAAGAGGAACCAAAAATCTACCTAACAGCAAACTAGAAAGCTCCTGCGGTTCCAAAAACAGAAGGGGCCTTTAATTTCATAACCGCAGTGCCCCACTGCGGGAGATAAACGAAGTGAAGAAAAATTGAGAAACAATAAGTTAATAACCCAAACGATTTTGCACAGAAATACATATATACACAAAAGCAAGCAATATTAAGACATATGGCGTATAAAAGACGACATATATAAAATCAATACTGTGAGGAAATCTAAACAAGATACTAAATAGTAGTTTTTGACATTCATAAAAAAGCATGCTATTCATACCTGTCAAGTCCTACGCATTCTGCGTAATTCTTACGGTTTTTCGGTGTTTTTTGGGTCCTACGTCGTATACCTCAAACCATACGCATTTTCAGCCTTTTTTTTTATTTATTTTTTTAAAAAAATTTTTATTTATTTATTTTAAATTTTTTTTGCTGGCATGGACTGCCGTTCATTCATTTCTGAGGAGGAGCTTGCACCAGCAACACAACAGAAGTTCTGGCATGATGTGCGCCAGTTCTACGTGGCCTGTGTGAGGAAAATGTTGAATAAATTTCCATTTGGCAGTGAAACCCTGCAACACCTTTAAGTGCTGGATCACAGTCTGGGAGCTGACACACTGACTGCCTTCTTGCAGGTCAAAATTAACTCTGATGCATGCTGCCATGATTTTAAGGTGACTGGCAGCATGATTGACAAAGCAAAGATTTACACAGATTTCTTTCTTTCTTTCTTTATTTGGTGTTTTAAACGTCGTTTTCAACCACGAAGGTTATATCGCGACAGGGGAAAGGGGGGAGATGGGATAGGGGAAAGGGGGGAGATGGGATAGAGCCACTTGTTAAGTGTTTCTTGTTCACAAAAGCACTAATCAAAAAATTGCTCCAGGGGCTTGCAACGTAGTACAATATATGACCTCACTGGGAGAATGCAAGTTTCCAGTACAAAAGACTAAACATTTCTTACATACTGCTTGACTAAAATCTTTACAAACATTGACTATATTCTATACAAGAACCACTTAACAAGGGTAAAAGGAGGAACAGAATCCGTTAGTCGCCTCTTACGACATGCGGGGTGCAGAGAAATAAGGATGTGGAAAAGAAGACTTTTGGTAAGTGAAATAAAGGTGATGGGTCCAGTCAGGTAGAAATAAGACAACAAGAAAAGAATTGGAAAACTGCAGGGAATAGTGTGTTCTTGGAAGGAAATATAGGTGAAAGGACTGGTAAGGCAGAAATAAGACAAAAAAAGAGAAGTAAAGGGGTGGGGTAGCTTGGTAAAAACACTCCCGCCGCGTGAAGGCGACCCCATGGGAGCATTTGCACAGATGAATACAACTAAGAACACAAGTGACAAGTGACAACAAAAATGAACGAACAAGAGTGCAGTGTAAATGTATTACATGTAGTGGTAAATAAAGAGCAGTTTGTGCAGAAAGGAATTTATGTGTTTTACTTTTAGTTTGCGAAAAACAATCTGATTGGTTTAGTGTGTATGCGTGAGAAGTTGAATTTGTGTGTTTAACCACATCCTGATCCACGCATTAACTATGGTTTTTGATCCCCAACTATGGTTTCTTATGCCATTTACTATGGTCAGAGGCCAAAAGTACTTGACAGGTATGTGCAATTGCAGAAAATATTCATAGAATTAAAAGGCATACAATCGCAAATGTTCTGTATCCTTGTTCGTGAATGTCTGCGAGCATGAGAACCGTCCGGTCCCTCGCTTTACTCTGTCCCTTGACTAATTACTGTCTCACAGTCACAGTCCCTTTCTTTGACTTAGTCTCTCAACCTCTCTCTGATTTGATTCGTTGATATTTGATAACTTGATTTAACATAGAATGGCTCTGTGTGCGTAATTTTAACCATTACTTAAACCAATGTTCACTTTGAGTAGCTGAGACGTGAACTGCATATACCGTAAACAACACACACTAGGGGTAACCAGCCAGGAAAATTCAGTAGCAGTCAGACTGTTGTGCTTGCGACCAAAGCCTACGGACAACTGAATATCACACGCACTGAAAAATGTGATGTCTCCTTCACAGTCTAACACACACACACATACCGTAAAATCCCTAGAATAGGCCCACCCCCCCTGTGCACAGATTTAGGGCAAAATTGGGGGGTGGGCGTTTGCTAGGGATAGACCCCTTTGCACAAAGTAAGTTTTGTGCTCAATCGTGTAATTGAGTGAATACAAACCCCGAAAGCATGTAAGTTAGGTCGTGTGAGTAGAAGTGAAGGAAAAAAGAAAGAAAAATTACTTTGAGGCAAAGAAGGCCAACCGAGAGAGAGAGAGAGAGAGAGAGAGAGAGAGAGAGAGAGAGAGAGAGAGAGAGAGAGAGAAAAGGACTGGCTCTTCTGAAAACAACCCAAGCATAGTCATTTATATAAATTTATAAAGTAAAAAGAAAATCACCAGACCTTTGCAAGGACAAACAATAACAACACAATTCCGGGAAAAAGAAACTTGATGAAATGTCGAAATGTCAACACCAATGAAGCCCTTTCTTTCTGTACAAGGAAGAAATTACACGATCGTCTTTGGAAATGAAACGTTAACTGAACTTGGATTTTGTCTTCAAAAGGCCCAATCTTTCTGAGAAAGAAAAACCCACAAACTTAGGGAAAAAAAAGAGAAGAGAAACTCAAAAAAACATGAACGATGGGTGGGAGTGAGGAGAGGGGACAAAGAATAAGAAAAAAGGAAAGAAACACGAAAAGGTAAAGAAGGGGAAAAAGATGACTTTTAGAACAGGCTGCACAAATCCTAGTGAAAGTGAGCCTATAGTCTCTTTGAAAAAAGCAGGGTGGGCGTTTGCTAGGTAGTTACCCCTGTGCACAACTTTTGGCCCAAAGTGGGGGGTGGGCGTTTGCTAGATGGTGGGCTTATGCTAGGGATTTTACGGTAATATATCCTTACAAACTTGTATGTATACTTGTGCCCATACACACCTATACTGTAATAGTCATATCCTTACAAACTTGTACATTCTTGCGACTGTACATATATACCGTATTTGACGGACTACAAGACGCGACTTTTTTTCAAAAAAAATCGCATTGCGGCTTATAAAAAGATGCGGCTAAAACGTTACCTAAACTTGAATAGCATTCACCTAATGGAAGTCGCCGCGGATTTTCATTTCGCTCGATTAGCGATTACCGGTACTTTATTAGCTCTCTACTCAAGACTCGGCCCTTTTCTCTTTCTTTCGCGAATCTTCGTTTGTCAACAAGTCGTCGTGACAAGATACCGTACAGAGAAACATTGGATGTATCAGGATCTCGCGCGTGCGCGAGATTTCGTTTTTTTGTGTCTTGCGATAGTTGGAGGAGCGAGAGCCGCCATGTTGTGTTTTCGTCCGCTCGAAATGTGCGCAAAAGTTGTAAATCATCCCAAAAAAAGCTTATTCCGGGCGGGACTACATGTGTGTGTTGGTTACAAATTGTGTGTGTGATATTTTTCTTCAAACTTTTTCACTTTTCTTCTTTGTTTCACTTGTTTATTCTCCGAGCCGATTTTGCCAAATACTGTAATTTTTGTTTGCCTGGTTGTTTTGATTGATTGACACGATCTGATTATTTTTTTTTCGACGGCGGCTAATATAGTGACGTGGCCTATACGTGGCTCGTCCCAATTTTTTTGTTAAAAGTCGGGGGTGCGGCTTATAAAACGGTGCGTCTTGTAATCCGTCAAATACGGTACACATATAATTATACACAAACTTGTACATATTTGTGACTATATACTCATAATATCATATCCTCACAAACTTGACCATTGGTCCGGACGTTTGTCCCATTCACTTATCCATGAAATGAATGCGAGCTTCTGGATATATGGCCAATGAAAATTCTTCAAAAGGTTTCAAACATTGAGCCCTGGTTTTTCTGAGTGTTGTTCGCTCATTGAACACTTTGGTTTTAACCAACTTCACCAATTTGTCTTTGGAGAAATGTCTTCCAGAAAAAATAGTGTGCAATTGTAAAAAGTTCAGTACACAATCTTTACCTGGCAATTTACCCTTTGTGCCTGTCCCTTTAGCAGTAAAAAAAGACTTGAAAATAAGAGGAAACTGATTCAGTGTCAGCAGATGTCCAAACAACATAGTCTCTTTTCTTTTTCAATGAACCCTGAGCAGAAGAGGGCTGAGCACCAGTCTGACTAGAGTCCTGAGCAACAGTCTGACTAGAGTCCTGAGCAGAAGAGGGCTGAGCACTAGTCTGACTAGAGTCCTGAGCAGAAGAGTCCTGAGCACCAGTCTGACTAGAGTCCTGAGCACCAGTCTGACTAGAGTCCTGAGCACCAGTCTGACTAGAGTCCTGAGCAACAGTCTGACTAGAGTCCTGAGCACCAGTCTGACTAGAGTCCTGAGCAACAGTCTGACTAGAGTCCTGAGCAACAGTCTGACTTTCTTTCTTTATTTGGTGTTTAATGTCGTTTTCAACCACGAAGGTTATATCGCGACGAGGGAAAGGGGGAGATGGAATAGGGGAAAGGGGGGAGATGGGATAGAGCCACTTGTTAAGTGTTTCTTGTTCACAAAAGCACTAATCAAAAAAATTGCTCCAGGGGCTTGCAACGTAGTACAATATATGACCTTACTGGGAGAATGCAAGTTTCCAGTACAAAGGACTAAACATTTCTTACATACTGCTTGACTAAAATCTTTACAAACATTGACTATATTCTATACAAGAACCACTTAACAAGGGTTAAAGGAGAAACAGAATCCGTTAGTCGCCTCATACGACATGCGGGGTGCAGAGAAATAAGGATGTGGAAAAGAAGACTTTTGGTAAGTGAAATAAAGGTGATGGATCCAGTCAGGTAGAAATAAGACAACAAGAAAAGAATTGGAAAACTGCAGGGAATAGTAGGGAGAGTTTCCTTGGAAGGAAATATAGGTGAAAGGACTGGTAAGGCAGAAATAAGACAAAAGAAGAGAAGAAACAGAACCGTTAGTCGCCTCTTACGACATGCTGGGTAGCATCGGGTAAATTCTTTCTGGTCCCAACCAATATGGGACTCCCCCTAACCCGCGGGGGGTACCAGTCTGACTAGAGTCCTGAGCAGAAGAGGGCTGAGCACCAGTCTGACTAGAGTCCTGAGCCCTTCTTACTGAAAAAAACCATGACACCCTCCACACATCACACGTTTTTCAACTCCCTGGTTGCGCTCACATATGAACTTGCCTTCTTTTGGCAGCGTCCGATTTGTGTCCAAAATTCCGTCTTTGCGAATAGCTGCAAAAGCACTATCCCGTTCTTGTCCACAGGGAAGTTTTAATGCAGCTTGAACTGCTTCTTTTTTTCTTTATTTGGTGTTTAATGTCGTTTTCAACCATTCAAGGTTATATCGCGACGGGGAAAGGGGGGGAGATGGGATAGGGGAAAGCCACTTGTTGTTTCTTGTTCACAAAAGCACTAATCAAAAAATTGCTCCAGGGGCTTGCAACGTAGTACAATATATGACCTTACTAGGAGAATGCAAGTTTCCAGTACAAAGGACTTAACATTTCTTATTTACTGCTTGACTAAAATCTTTACAAACATTGACTATATTCTATACAAGAAACACTTAACAAGGGTAAAAGGAGAAACAGAATCCGTTAGTCGCCTCTTACGACATGCGGGGGGCAAAGAAATAAGGATGTGGAAAAGAAGACTTTTGGTAAGTGAAATAAAGGTGATGGATCCAGTCAGGTAGAAATAAGACAACAAGAAAGGAATCGGAAATCTGCAGGGAATAGTAGGGAGAGTTTTCTTGGAAGGAAATATAGGTGAAAGGACTGGTAAGGCAGAAATAAGACAAAAGAAGAGAAGTAAAGGGGTGGGGTAGCTTAGTGGAAACACTCCCGCCGCGTGAAGGCGACCCCATGGGAGCAACTGCTTCTTCATCAGAATGTTTACGTAGTAAATGTCTTCTCAGATGGCTGTCAAAATCTCCACAGTAAACACAGATTTCCCTGAAGAAGTTCACTTCGAAGTAGAAGTTGCTCCTTTTTCACTGACTGTTGAAGTAGAAGTTGCTCCTTTTTCACTGACTGTTGAAGTAGAAGTTGCTCCTTTTTCACCGGCTGTTGAAGTAGAAGTTGCTCCTTTTTCACCGACTGTTGAAGTTGCTCCTTTTTCACCGACTGTTGAAGTGGAAGTTGCTCGATCCTTTCCCACCAACTGTTGAAGTATAAGTTGGTCCTTTTTCACCGACTGTTAAAGTAGAAGTTGCTCCTTTCCCATCGACTGTTGGAGTAGAAGTTGCTCCTTTCCCACCGACTGTTGAACAGAACACAACATTGATGTAAAAAAAAGATATAGAAGGGATCCGAGTCCCTTCGAAAGATTATGCCAATATGTATGTGCATGCTGGGTATCTGCTTTGACCAGTCTAATCGTACCGTGAAGCAGGATCTTTTTCACATGCATATATATGATGCACACGTCGAGAATAGGCACGAAGAGTCTTACATAAGTCGACCCTGGATAGACTGAAACATCATCCACCCTACTTTCGAAGGGACTCAAACCCTTAACTTAACTTTGTTTGCTCACCGCCCAGTCCACCCTTCGGTTATCTCAGGGCAGTGCTGCTTTGACATTTAATGTGCGCCACACACAAGACAGATGTCGCAGCACAGGCTTCATCTCACCCAGTCACATTATTCTGACACCGGGCTAACCAGTGGACTCAAACCCAGCCAGGCATGTACTATGTAGAGCAGCAAAATGTCGCCTAGACGACAATTTGCCGCAACAATGAACATAATTATGCTGACTTTGTCACAGAATAAGGCTGTCGGTTGAACTTTGAAGGCTGTTGGTATTTATTCATGCATAGTGTGTGTTATTCTTTTTTAAAAACCGTTATGGTTTTATTTTCAAGATGGGTGCATATAAATGAGCAACTGATTGTCTGGCTATCTGACTGACTAGAAGAAGAAGAAAACAAGCATTGTCCGAGTGTGCGGGCAATATACCACCACCTGCTGCATAGATTTTCTCCATTTATTCCCTAACATTTAAAATTAAAAAGTCAATAATGAAAATAAGAAACACATACAGACAGTTTGAGCTATCAGTAAACTGCCGTGGGATGTTTGTTTGTTTGTTTGTTCGTTCATGGGCTGAAACTCCCCCGGCTTTTTATTTACGTGTATGACCATTTTTACCCCGCCATTTAGGCAGCCATACGCCGCTTTCGGAGGAAGCATGCTGGGTATTTTCGTGTTTCTATAACCCACCGAACTCTGACATGGATTACAGGATCTTTTTCGTGCGCACATGGTCTTGTGCTTGCGTGTACACACGGGGGTGTTCGGACACCGAGGAGAGTCTGCACACAAAGTTGACTCTGAGAAATAAATCTCTCGCCGAACGTGGGGACGAACTTACGCTGACAGCGGCCAACTGGATACAAATCCAGCGCGCTACCGACTGAGCTACATCCCCGCCCCACTGCCGTGGGATAACATAGGATAGCCAAGCCCCATCTTTGAGAAAATTGATAGCAATCACGAGCCGTCACTTACGCAAATTACGCTATTTATGCACTTGGTATTCGGTCCTGGAACTGGTACTACAAGAAATATATCACAGTCGGATATCCGATCGGATATCACTTCTATTCAGTAATCCAAAATCAATTCTGGTCAGTCCAATTGTTGACATGAGCTAAAGCAGGGCAACAATTTTCCGCTCAACACAGGCACAGTACAAACAGATTATTTATACACAAAAAAGTCATACTGTATCATGCAGGGCCGGACTAGGCTAAGAGGAGTGGGGGGGGGGGGGGGGGGTTTGCCAGTGGTGGCTAGGGGGAACATCCCCTTGGCGGGGGTGAGGGGGCTTTGCCCCCTGAAGCTGATGGGTAGGTTATATTCTGAGATAGGAAAATGGTCGCTCCTTGCATGAAACGGCATAAAATAAACAATAATAAAAAATGTTTTAAATAAGTGAGGTACATGATTAGGCTGGGGGGGGGGGGGGGGTTGCGCAACCCCCATAACCCCCCCCCCCCCCCCCGGTAGTCTGGCCCTGCCATGCATGTGAAACCTGGCAATGTTATTTGTCTTTGAAAAAAATACCTTCATTTGAAGAGGACACCTTTCCTTTTGTAGGGGGTGGTTGTACAAGTGGCAAAATTGAGTACACGGTAGATACAGAGTCTGCGTCAGAGTTTTCCGTGTCTGGTCGGTATGAGGCATCCTGTCAAACAATTTAAATACAAACCGGCATGAAAATCCCACAAATGTATTATAATTTTGGTTTCTTTCAATACTTACCCTGTGGGTATTACATATGCATTATCCTAATATGATGCCATAATTGCTAGCACGAAAAATATGATAAACATTTATGTCTAAACCAATATTTATCCTGCCAGATAAATCTATACCTAAAGGTACATCTTTTTATTGGCTTATTGGAATCCTCACGTTGGAAAATGTCTGCGACCATTTTTGTTATGTCTCAAAAGTATTTATAAGCGCTGTACGATCCAACAATCTTCCGATCGTGTACGTCGGAAGTGACCTTTAAACTTTTAAATCGAAATTCGCCTGACCGTCGGCTCGACCACAGGCAAGGCAGGCGTTAGCTTTGGGGATTGGTTTGGTATACAGAGAGAGCCTCTCTCTCAGTGCTGGGCCAGTCGCTATTATAGAATACTGATGGGCCGGTCGATGGAACGTGCTGTGCGTTGAGCTGTGATTGTCGCGGAGGGTATGAATGACACCGCTTTCATTATCTGTACGATAGCTACCCATTGCCTAAAATTTGAAATACGGGCTTAGTTATTTACTTAGAAGTGTGCATTTTTCTTGGGTTGATAGTGTGGTTGTGCACAAGCTGTTTGGTCTACTGTTGGGGGTAGAACGCCAGTTTCTAAATATGTGATGGTCTCCCCGACTGCATAGCATACAGAGTGCTCACCAATGCAGTTTCAGTGCCAGTAGGGGGTTCGCTGTTACTATACGATCATTCTGTGAACTACACAAGTTATGAACATGTGCTGTTTGGCCAAGAAGTGGCGTATTTAGTACATATGGGCGTGAATACTGGGTTTTCTTTCTAGTGCAGTAGTGGTGGAATGCTAGCTTCCTGGAGATTAAAACTTGGGTGGAATATAGTTAGGAAGGAAGGTTGGGATTCAGATCGGCTAAAAATAAACATGGCAAAAATTGCTCTGGACTGGCCCTTTAATCAACAGTTGTATATTATTGATTTCGGGGATATAACAGTTACAAAACTACATATTCAGGTTCGGATTTCAAATCCCCATTGATCTCCTCTCCGTATTCCAATGAAACAAGAAGAGCAAACGCTCGATCGAGTCACTTTCGCAGTTCTGAATATTATATGAGGCATCAGATGGACAGGAAGAAATTGCTATTCACAACACAATGAGTCACGTTCACATAAAATTTGAGCCCGGTCACTTTTATAGTTTCCGAGAAAAGCCCAACGTTAAGTTGTGTGTTGCCGAACAGAAAAGGCTAGTTATCTCCCTTGTTTTTCTGATAACGTTCGTAAAAGGCTACAGATGTAAATACTTTGATGTAAAGAATAATCCTACAAAGTTTCAATCACATCCGATGAACTTTGTCAAAGATATAAAATGTCTAATTTTTCCTTTGACGCTGACCTGTGACCTTGAAAAAGGTCAAAGGTCAACGAAACCATCGTTAAAGTGTAGAGGTCATTGGAGGTCACGACTAAACAAAATATGAGCCCGATCGCTTTGATAGTTTCCGAGAAAAGTCCAACGTTAAGGTGGTGTCTACGGACGGCCGGCCGGACAGACTAACACTGACCGATTACATAGAGTCACTTTTTCTTAAGTGACTCAAAAATCAAAACAAAACAATCAACCCCATACGATTCCACGCACACAGATGCACCCATTTTCACATTCCCCTCACAGCGCGGGTATTGTCTATTTTATTCTATGCACAAATAAGCGATGCTTTGAGTAAAACCAACGTTTGGATTGACCATTGCATTATCTTATCAGTGTTTATGTAGTGCCCATATCACACCATATCCCATTACGCGTAATAGGCAAGTATGTCACACACTTTCCTTCTCTGCCACTACTAAAGCAAACGTGTGCAAGATTGTTACATGCTTTGGAACATGTGCAAGAACGGATTCAAACTCGAAATCGTCCCCCCAAAAGCCCCAAAATGCACACACAACTTTTATTTCTCCTGCTGTTATCGTTTCTTCTCTTTACAAATTCTTCAACGCTGAGAATACTGAGAACGACATCCCAGACGACAGTACTGTTCCCATACGCGAATTTAGCTGCCCTTGGAAAGTGGCTCGCTCAGGAGGCCTGTTAGTCTGAAACTGGAAGGACAGAGTTCTGAACATAGATGACAAAGACCCCGAAAAGAACAACATTTCGCGGATGCAGACACAGAAAGACGTCACGAAGAATGCGATGCTTCAAAAGATACAGACTGTGACGATGACTGTGACGTCGTTCACATATACCGAGACGTCATTCATAGTTGTTCGTTCACTTCCGTCAAAAAGTAGATCTCTCCACAATGGCTGCTCCTGTGTTTAGGTTTGTCAAGCTTGAGTACGCAAAACGTGTTTGTTCTCTCCTCTGTTGAAGCTGTGACATAAATGCTATTCCGACTTGGTCGTGTGACAGAGTTTTCTTCCACACTCGATTAGCTGATGTCTAACTCAGCCTGACGGCTTCGTTAGACAATCAACGTAATCTCGTGTGGAAGAAAACGTGTCACACGACCAAGTCTGAATAGCAGGTAATGTGATATGGGCACGACATATATATTTTAGTTTCTACACTCACACTGCTCTCAGATGCTGAATGGTTTGATTGGTCAGACTCGATAGATTCACACTCAGTAGGAAATCCTGAGAAAAAAAATCAACAAATTGTTTTAGCAGCAGCATTTCATCCACAGGGGTGCTGGTGACTAAGACCTTCCAAATCTGAAATCCACAAGATATTATTTTTTTGGCGCACCTAAATCGGAAGACTAAATAGTCAAGCATGAAAACACACAAGAAAGCTATAGGAAATTGACGCCAAAAAAAATTGATGAGCGGGGTGGGTGGGGGTGCAATCTATGATCCGATTCGTGGCCCCAGGGTGATGACGCTGTTGAAAGCGCCACATTTCAGTGGCAGTGGAGTGGAGTAACGCTTGCCGCGTCTTTCGTGGGATGTCTAGCAGACGACATCGCCAGCTATACTTTCTCGGTAATGAGAAATCGAAATCTTTAGAGTTAATTCCTGAATCGGACCTGATCAAATCGGAAATTATTTTTAAGCAAACATCCCAAATCAGAAATCCGTTTTGAATCAGACAACTAGCACCCCTGCATCCAACAGCATAGCAACAATTCCCAAGTATCATACAAATTAACACACAAGTGCACAAGACATACGGTACTTTACCCACTTTTGTTTTTTTACAACTGCCGATAACGCATGATTCTGCGTAATTGACGCACTGAAATCACGCCGAGATTTTCACTCACTGCGTCAACTGCGCAGGTTTTGACCCCTGTGAAGAAGCTTCCGTGCACAGCAGACACTATTTCCGAACGTCACCACTGAGGTGCGTTTCCGAATGCAAAGTCACAAGTATACAACGCTAGCAAAATCGCGTGACGTTCACTACTACTGTGTAGCGAAATAACTAACGTTGCAAGCCAAGTTTTCCTTGCCTTCAGTCGCTAGTTTACACACGTTAAACTTTGAGAAAAATCCTAGATAAAATGTGACTCCCTAAAATTCCAAAATGACTTCCAGATTTTTGGACAGGGGGTCATCATGACTCTTTGTTTTGAATCCTACAGGGAGCTCTGATGTGGGCAAAACAGGACCCCTGTCCACTTGGTTTGACGCCAAATCAGACTCTTGGCCATATATGTTGATCGTTAAAACTATGTACAGAACATGTGGATTCATGGGCTGAGACTAGCAGTGATTCTACATCATATTTCAGATCAAAGTCAAATAGCAATGAAGGTGTGCAGCAAAATCGACTGAAAAACACCAGGTATCCACTTGGTTTCCAAACAATATGCCGAGATGACATCACTCGCCTTTCTTTGTTTGTATCGGTGGCTGCGGACCCTCGTCTTCTTCACAAGGTGATTCAGCATCAGCATCACTACCGTCTTGTTCACATTCGACTGTTTGTCCTGGTAGAGCAAAAGGAAAGAAGAAAATTTTACACATTATTTAGGATGGGAATTGGAAAAAGTGAAAAAGGCGGAAATTCACCTTTATGATCCCCCCCCCCCCCCCCCCCCCCCAAAGTGTATGTTTCTGGTAACGTGACTAAAAAATATAGGGTAGGTAGGTCGGGAATCTTTTTTTTAAAACATCTTTTCAACTTATTTTGTCAAAAAACAGGATTTTTTTTCCTTCGAAAAACCATTTTTTTCTTGTTTTGTTTTAAATGCAAACAAAGTCGAGTCGGCAGGGAAAATAGGTAGGGTCAGGTGACCAGAAACATACAACTTTTTTTTTTTGGGGGGGGGGGGGGGGGGGGGCTTATGGGTGATTTGCGGGTCAATTCCCATCCCTGATATTTCTGAACATCCCTCTGTTCTGTCCTTATGGTGCGCCAAATTGCTGACCACAAATTTCATAACCCATATTAGACTGAAAATCTGAGGCCTGATCTAGGAACGCTGAAGAAGAAGAAGAAGCTATAACCAGGGGTGTGGTTTGGTGTCAGATATCGGTCCTAGACCGGAATTTTTTCCTAATTGTCCGAAAAATTGTAATCCAGTCAAATGTCCGTCCATTTACATGATAAGCCGGTCCATGACCGCTCAGTTTGCTATAAAATCGGTCAGACCTAAAACCGTTTATTAAACAAGATGGCAAATAAACTTACAAGCTAACATATATATATATAGAAAACGATCACTCGTATTCGTCCTCATGGTCCAATTGAGATTATGTAAACATGGCCTCCATTGAATCCCTGATTAAAAAAAGAAACATCAAAGAACTCTGGAATGTTTTGGGAGTAGGGGTAGGGTTTTGGTAGATGAACAGGGAAGTGAGCAATACGAGGCCACCGATCTGTTGGCGTCGGCATCGCAACCATCGGTATCGGGTTTGGGAGAAGAATCAACCCAAAAAACAAGCGAAAGAGGTTCTTCAGTTGGAACACAGCATCAGTCTGTCTTAGTCTGCCTCAGTTATCAATGCAACAGCTCAACCTACAGTCCCAGGAAGTAGGACAACCTTCAATTAACATTTTGTTTTCTCCAAAACAATTATGTAGTGTCACAATATTGGTTTGTTCTTATTTTTATTGTCAGTTCATTACTAGTCAGAAGCTGATTGAAGGTTAGCTGTGTTTGTGTGCTTTCTCATTTGATAAGAGAGAGAAAGAGAGAGTTTTTGTAACATTAAATGTCCGTAAAATATATGGAAACGGTCAAATGACCGAAAAAAGTTTTGTTGATCAGGACGATTTGTCCGACCATCAAATTTTCTAGCTACACCTCCGTATAACTCTACTTAACTGCACCAAAATCCACTGCACTGAAAAACGCCAGGTTTCATGTTTTAAAGAGGCGACTCCTGGTATAAAAGGAGCCAAGCTCCGCCTTGTTCAGTATGTTTGGGGAGAATGAGCTCGTCACTTCAGAAAGAAAAATCAAAAATTATGCCAGAAAGCAGTAGTTTTTCGACACGAAATGTGTTCGAGTTTTATATAAAGTAGTGACGAACACAATAGCACACAAACTTGGATAGAACACAAGGCACATGCATGCAAATGGGGGGGGGGGGGTGGGGGAGAGAGAGAGAGAGAGAAGAGAGAGAGAGAGAGAGAGAGAGAGAGAGAGAGAGAGAGAGAGAGAGAGAGAGAAAGCACGAACGAATGGCACACACTGTGTGAGAATAAAACACAGAAAGGGGGTGGGGGGGGGGGGGGGGGGGGGGTGGTTGGAGAAACCCCGAGTAACAAGAAAAATTCCGAAGCAGCTTGTACCCTCTTATCTTCGAACAAACTCAGCTATACCAAACGGTCAGTGTGCGGTGTAACTGGAATGTTTCTAGTTCAGATACGTCAGCTCCTACACATCTCATAACAAACACCGCTCTTCGATTTACGGTGTTGACAACAGAATTGCCAACAGGAACCTGGGGGGAAGAAGAGAAAGTTTGCTGCCTATCACAGTGTTGATTGACACAATGGAAAGCAAAGGTGCTTGCTAGACCCTTTCTACTTTATACAGTTGCACAGCATGAAAGCAAAAGCTATACACACTAAATTTGCTGAAATGTTGTCACCTAGAATTTTGATGTCAACTATTCTGTGCATCATCAGTTTCCTCACTCTCTTCCCACTCACTGTCTGATTTATCTTCTTCCTCATTACCAGACTCCTCACTACTACAATCAAAGATCAGTTTGTACAAGGCAGGGTTCTCTAGTTTTTGTTCCGATCGAGTGGTACAATCTGCTGATTCACTTGTAGTTGTACCAAAACTTGAACTTTCAGCACTTACAGTTTCGTCACTCGATGCTATACTTTCGCTGTTTTGATTCGTCTGCTTCTTCATGTGCTTATTTCCACAAAATTTGCGTTTCTTGGGCTTTGAAGGCCCATACTTTTTATCCCCGGGCATAGTCTTTACCAAAACAAACTGCAATACCCTAAAATACACTCAACACAGCTACACACAATGTATCTTGAAAGTAAAATGAACACAGCATGCGCGACACAGTAAACGGTCTAGTCGGCCATTTTGAATGGCAGATAGGGAGGTGCCCATTGTTTCAGGTTTTCAAGGGAGTAATCCTTGTTATTAGGTACAGAAGGAGAGTGACTGAATGTTATTTTTTACTGTTTTGGGTCGCCATTTTGGGTGTTGTCAGCACCACACCCACCCAACTAAAAGGCTATTATCTCAAACAATGATTTGTTTATGCAAAATACAATTGCAGCACATGAAAGATGAATAATGTCTGAATAAAATGAGCCATAACAAAGGTATGTATCTGAAAAATGATGTTTTGGCAAAATTCTGGGCGACCCTAAAATACAATTTATTTACCAAAGAACATACATTTTACCATTAACAGTGATTATTTGATTATCATATTGTTATAGCAAGCGCCTATGGCGTCAACTGAAGTGCAGGTGCACTCACACGACAGCTAAAATTGACATCGCAGGTCTCTCTGTGGTGTGGTAAACCATGTCACGGAAGCCACTTGTGAGCCTCTCAACATAATTTATGTGATTTTCAAGCCATTGTATTCGCTCCAACGAAAGTCGGTATCTATGTCAGTATGTGCAGCAAAAATTTGGTAACAGACATTTAGAAAGGTGAGGATTCCGATAAGCAGAAGAACTAGGCAACAATTTTGACTGGAGGTCCCCTTTAACTGCATGGGTACGAAACTTTGTATGTAAGCTCTCTGTGTAAAATCACTAATAAATCAACCAATTTACATTAATGAGTCACAGTTGCAATAGGAGTAACCACACAAAGCACTTGACACTGGTTGACACTGAAACAGTCTGACTGATGACAGAAAATATCTCTTTTATCCCCCCCCCCCCCCCCCCCCCCCCTATATATTGTCAAACTGCAGACTCAAACACAGAATGAAACCGAGAAAGCAAAACATGTTTAGACAAGAAGAGCAAACGCTCGATCGAGTCACTTTCGCAGTTCTGAATATTATATGAGGCATCAGATGGACAGGAAGAAATTGCTATTCACAACACAATGAGTCACGTTCACATAAAATTTGAGCCCGGTCACTTTTATAGTTTCCGAGAAAAGCCCAACGTTAAGTTGTGTGTTGCCGAACAGAAAAGGCTAGTTATCTCCCTTGTTTTTCTGATAACGTTCGTAAAAGGCTACAGATGTAAATACTTTGATGTAAAGAATAATCCTACAAAGTTTCAATCACATCCGATGAACTTTGTCAAAGATATAAAATGTCTAATTTTTCCTTTGACGCTGACCTGTGACCTTGAAAAAGGTCAAAGGTCAACGAAACCATCGTTAAAGTGTAGAGGTCATTGGAGGTCACGACTAAACAAAATATGAGCCCGATCGCTTTGATAGTTTCCGAGAAAAGTCCAACGTTAAGGTGGTGTCTACGGCCGGCCGGCCGGACAGACTAACACTGACCGATTACATAGAGTCACTTTTTCTCAAGTGACTCAAAAAATCCATCTCACACGGCATAAATAAATCCCTGCGCCTTGAATATGTGCGCGATATAAATTGCATAAAATTAAAATAAAAAAAATAAAAAATCCCTGAGCTTAGAACTATACCCATGGAATACGCGCGATATAAGCCTCATATTGAGAGGACACGTCAGCACTATTACAGAAGCTGTCTTGACGGCTAAAACAAGTGCACAGTTCTGTAGTTAGGTAAGCAAAGGAATGTGTGTACAAATGCACACAGAGGGACAACTATAAAGACAGAAGACAGTCACAAAGGCAAATGGAGAGAGAGAGGGAGAGAAATAGTGGCTCTAGACTATCATCATCACCACTACAGTGGACCCCGACCCCCCCCCCCCCCTTTTTTAAGACCCCCGATTTAAGACTTCCTCCTTTTTCAGACTTTCTTTGCATGACCTCAGTACATTTACCTCCATTTTAAGACTCCCTCCTTTTTCAGACTTTCTTTGCATGACCTCAGTACATTTACCTCCATTTTAAGACTCCCTCCTTTTCAAGATCAGATTTTCTCGCAATTTTGGAGGTCTTAAAAGGGGGGTTCCACTGTACTCTCATACCTCCTCCCCAACAAGATTCAAACCCCTTACCTCGTGGCTCTTGCCCTGCCTGATGCAGACGGCTGTGACGCCTGGCTACGATCTTGCAGCGTAGCTTCCACACGCGTGTAAGTCGTGCGGGTTATCATGGGGTGACCTTCGAGCGTCTGGCCAAAGACGACCTGCTGGGAGGTCATTTTAGGATCCTTGAGCTGTGTGCTGTTGGACTGAGGGTGAGTGTCCCTGTCTCGGGCGCTCTGTCTGTCGGGGCGTCCTGGGGCTGGAACAAAAGGTGGTGGAAATATTCATTTCCATTTTCATTACTTTATTGTCCCATCACTGGGAAATTCAGGTCAGTTCCTCCCAGTGGAAAGCTAGCAGCAACAGAGTCGCGCTAACCCAGGTGTGTGCATGTTTAGGTGTAATCAGCCACCTGCACTTGTGGCAGAATGAGCGAGGTCTTTTTACGTGCCACAGTGGTGACACGGGGGTGGAACATGGACACCGTCTCTGAGTCTGCACATAAAGTTGACCTGTGTCCGCCCCAGCCCGGATTCCAACCTGCGACCCTAGGATCACAAGTCCAGTGCTCTACCAAATGAGCTACCGGGCCCCCAAATTCCACATGTGAACATTTACTGACTGGAACGCCAGACAATTTAGCTTTTCTTATCTCGTTCCTTTTTTTTTTTTTTTTTTGCAATACAAAAAACTGAA
>NW_027126748.1:0-1000 GCF_037325665.1 Littorina saxatilis | reverse complement strand
TAATCCCCCCTCAGGGTTAAAGAACGTTCACCTCCTCAACAAAAAACACTAACCCCCCCCCCCCCCCTCAGGGTTAAAGAACGTACACCTCCTCAACAACAAAACACTAATCCCCCCCCCCCCTCAGGGTTAAAGAACGTACACCTCCTCAACAACAAAACACTAATCCGCCCCCCCCCCCCCCCCTCAGGGTTAAAGAACGTACACCTCCTCAACAACAAAACACTAATCCCCCCTCAGGGTTAAAGAACGTACACCTCCTCAACAACAAAACACTAATCCCCCCCCCCCCCCCCCTTCAGGGTTAAAGAACGTACACCTCCTCAACAACAAAACACTAATCCCCCCCTCCCGATTACCGCCCCAGAGTCAAACCTCGCCCGACCATCTTTCTGCCTGCCCGCCTCCCCCCCCCCCCCCCGCCCCCCCCCCCTCAAACCCACCTGTGATTTGTTCCCTGGCCAAACTTGAGTGGCGTCAAGAGGAACAAACTGAATGCAGGGTCCGCGTTAGCTCAGCGTTGCCAGCTTACGATCGACACAGCCTTTACTCTATCACGGCTCAGGCCCCGCGCTCTTTTCCGGCCTTCCCGACATGCTCTCAAATCGATCAACGCATCACGTGATCCAATCAGAGCCTCGCCCTCAAATCTGCATATCTGCTGGACGGACGTTTGCCTGAATCCCAGCGCGGTCCGTGCGCAAAAAAAACCTCGACTTGATTCTGGATAGTCTCGCCTCGTGCAGATTACGACTCGCGGTGTATGTGTCAATCACATCTTGATGATCGACTGATACCGCTGGGCTATCAACTTGTACTGTGTTGCTGGACGGTGCTTTGTTGGTCAAGTGTGGATGAACACTAAGCAGGGATGTAGAAATCAAGCTATTCGTTGTTTTCTCTCCAACAAGTGCATCCATCTGCTTGATCTGGGCTCTGTGTTGTAAACGTCAAGAAAAACAAAACTAACAAACAATGGCCGTGAGTTTAAACATGATTC
>NW_027126747.1:0-7500 GCF_037325665.1 Littorina saxatilis | reverse complement strand
GATTCGCTAATCCAGTGGAACCCCCCTTTTAAGACTTAAAACTATCTGAGAAAAACAGGTCCTAAAAAGGAGGGAGTCTTAAAATGGGGGTAAATTTACAGAGGTTACGAACAGAAAGCCTGAAAAAAACCAGTGTTTTTAAAGGGAGGGAGTCTTAAAATGGGGGTAAATTTACAGAGGTTACGAACAGAAAGCCTGAAAAAACCCAGTGTTTTTAAAGGGAGGGAGTCTTAAAATGGGGGTAAATTTACAGAGGTTACGAACAGAAAACCTGAAAAAACCCAGTGTTCTTAAAGGGAGGGAGTCTTAAAATGGGGGTAAATTTACAGAGGTTACGAACAGAAAGCCTGAAAAAACCCAGTGTTTTTAAAGGGAGGGAGTCTTAATATGGGGGTTCAAACTTTACAGAGGTTACGAACAGAAAGTCTGAAAAAACAAGGTCTTAAAAGGGAGGGAGTCTTAAATTGGGGGTAAATTTACAGAGGTTACGAACAGAAAGCCTGAAAAAAACCAGTGTTTTTAAAGGGAGGGAGTCTTAAAATGGGGGTAAATTTACAGAGGTTACGAACAGAAAACCTGAAAAAACCCAGTGTTCTTAAAGGGAGGGAGTCTTAAAATGGGGGTAAATTTACAGAGGTTACGAACAGAAAGCCTGAAAAAACCCAGTGTTTTTAAAGGGAGGGAGTCTTAAAATGGGGGTAAATTTACAGAGGTTACGAACAGAAAACCTGAAAAAACCCAGTGTTCTTAAAGGGAGGGAGTCTTAAAATGGGGGTAAATTTACAGAGGTTACGAAACAGAAAACCTGAAGAAAAAAACCAGGGTCTTACAAAGGGAGGGAGTCTCAGAGTGGGGGGTCTTGAAAGCTGGGTGCCACTGTACATTATGCTAGAGTTCGAATCATCCATGCCAGATATTGTACATAAGTCACGATATTTAAATTGAAGATTGACTTTTTTCTCGTCTATATATAACCATCATAAAGTTGAAGTATGTATTGAGTTTTTGTTCTTCTCAATTTTTGACTTTCTGTTGAATGAGAAGACTATAAAACTAACTTTTTGTTTTTAATCAAAGGTGTAGGGGGGGGGGACTATACACAATCAGCTGATGATATTCCAGCAAATCTATACCCGTAATATTATGCAGGTTTTAACTGCAGAGCAATATTACATTTCTATTGTTAATTTAATGCTTCTACTTGTTGTCTGTGTGCTTCTTGTCTTTGCTTCCTGCCCTTATTCGTTTTTACATTTAGTCAAGTTTTGACTAAATGTTTTAACGTAGAGGCGTAATCGAGATGAGGGTAGTGGTGTATGTGTGAGTGTGTGTGTGTGTGTGTGTGTGTATGTGTGTGTTTCTGTCCGTGCGTCCGTGCGTGCGTGCGTGCGTGCGTTCGTTCGTCCGTGTGTACGTGCGTGCGTGTATTCCTGAATGTGTGTGTGTGTGTGTGTGTGTGTGTGTGTGTGTGTGTGTGTGTGTGTGTGTGTGTGTGTGTGTGTGTGTGTGTGTGTGTGTGTGTGTGTGTGTGTGTGTGTGTGTGTATAAAGTCATTCCAAAAAAAAACTACTGGACCGATCTTCATGAAACTTCACAGGAGAGTTCCTGAGTATAATATCCCCACACTTTTTTTCATTTTTTGGATAAATGTCTTTGATGACGTCATATCCGGCTTTTTGTAAAAGTTGAGGCAGCACTGTCACGCTCTCATTTTTCAACCAAATCGGTTGAAATTTGGTCAATTAATCTTCGACGAAGCCCGGACTTTGGTATTGCATTTCAGCTTGGAGGCTTACAAATTAATTAATCAGTTTGCTCATTAAAGTTGTCATTAAAATCGATTTTTCGCAAACAGATTTAAAATTGATTGCATTGAATTCCTTGTCTTCTCCTAAATTCAAAAATATATAGATATGTCATGTTTACTCTAAAAATGTGCTCAGAATGAAAGAAAATAGGTTCAGTAAGTTTGGGAACCTCATGCTATTTAGTTGAAATCACAATACAGTTAATATAAAAAAATGGACAGAAGGAGAACGTGTTCGCAATAACAAGCACTGTTTAACCATGGCCTACATATTACAGTGTTCCAGATGGTCGAGCGTGTAGCAAAGACGTGTACGTGAACGTGCAGATAATGCGTCACCTGTGACTCACTGGTTTCTCCAACGTTCCAAATGCATACGTTGTTTTGCTCCCACCAAGACTGCAGATCTTGGCAAACGCGTGACGTAAAAACTAGATTTGATGACGTTACACGTTCACGTTCCCGTACACGTCCTGAAAAGCGCTGATCTAGATCTTGCTATTCTACTGGCACCGGCATATATACATGTATTTTCATTCGCAAAGCAGCAAAGCCAGAGAAACTCTCTTCACTCTGGATACCTTGCATGTCGTCTACACAACGTGGTGTTATATTACCCTGAGTGACGTTGAGTCATGTGACATGTGACAAGTGTAAGTCATGTGATTTATGACGAGTGAAATATAAAATATAACACCCCTGACGGAAACCTAGTGGCAAAAGTCGGAACAATAAAAATAAATCAAAACAAAACCACACAAAAACATCCATTAGAACAATGAGGGGGGGGGGGGGGATGTTAGGGGGCGGTTTGTTTCACGTCAGATCAGACGGCAGCAACATTCCGCCTAAATTAAAAACCTTCGATACCTGATCGATTAGAACTATGTGTTGGGTCGTATCAATATTAACAAACAAACTAGAAACATTGTCATCATTTTGGTAGTGAGAAAATAAGTTCTCAATCAACCCGGGGAGCCATGCTTTGAAACACGGGTTCCGTGCTGATAACCACACGAGTCCCGGTTTGATAACCACTGGCAATCAAAGCTGGCGTGTGAAAGCAACTTTCTGTGTTTTTGAGTTCATTAAATGTTGGGATGAATATGTCAGGTTTGAGGATGCACAGTTCTGTAGGTTCATCTCGGTATTCCACCCCCTCGGCTTTCTGTTGTAAATATTAAGCTGAGTGATCGAATGTGGAAGCTACGTTTGGTCAAAGGTCACAGAAGATTTGCGTCGTGCAGCGAAGGAAAGAATCGCGATCTTGTTTCCGACTCAGTACCTCTTTGTTTTTCATTAGACCTGTCATTCTGCTTGCTCGGCTTTGTTAGATGTTTGCATATCTTGACCTTTCATGAAGTAGTTTTGTTTTTTGTTTACTTTTGCCAGTTTGCCAGTTCGTTTTTGGAACTTTGCAAAGCAGTGTCGTGTTGTCTGTTTAGGTCTGGGGAAACACCAATGAAAAGACCCAAAGAATCCCCGAGCGTTTCTATTGGGTTTGCTTTTGATTATCCATGTATAACCTGCTTCCTGCAACTATGGTAACCGGGGATTTATTGCCTGGGGAACATGAGATTTATTTCCCAGGTGCTTGTGAATGAAAACTCGTGAAAATGATGACAAAAAGCTGGTCTGTAAACAACCCATCAAACATCTTATATTATGCAACGCGGAAAAATGGTGAACAAACTATAGGCCCGAAATATCCACCCAAATTCATCAAAGAATACTTGAGCGACAAAAGAGGATTAAAATGAAAAAAATGTCAAGACATGGATTAGAATGTGGTTGATATCTATACACACATTGGCATGAAAGGAAACAAGGAAACGGTCTCTAGCGAAATAAAATATTCTGCAAATCCCCATCATCCAAAACACACAGTTGAGCATACAGTGATTATCTGCTCAAAGGTAAATCGCCAAGTAATGTCAACAACCACACACGCTGAAAGCGATTCTGTATAGAGTGCAAACACCGACACAGAGAGGTAATTCCCAGTCCTGGCTATGTGTAAATATTGCGCGTGGTTTTGTGTCAACACAATTTTTGCCTGTGCGGATTCTGCATTAATATTGGACACAGGTATATGATCAACAAGTTCCTATCCCCCTTCTTTGGCTCTGCCGACGCCCGTTTATAACCGCTTGCTTCTTTTAAAGGCACAGTAAGCCTCCCGTAAACCATCACAGATACTGTCAGGCTTTTACACACAGTACAAACACCCTTCCATTTGAACGCTCACCGAACGGGAACATCCCAGGTGTCCTACGTAAAGAGCGAGCAATTTTCAAAGAATTAATTTTGCGGATTGTCTACTCACACAATCGGACCATGGTGCGTTTTGGCGCAGACCTAACTTTTAAAATCTAAATAATAAATTGACAGCTTGTTACACAAACATTCTTAAATCATAAAAGAATTCTTTTTTCATCAATACAAGATCAGTACAATTCGAAGTTTTGAAAGTTTGAAAAAAGAAAAGCCCGGAAGCAGGGTCAGGCAAGGTCGTGGTTCTCGTAGCAGACGACGGTTTATTCCTATCGCCAGTTCCTCTGAACAGTCAAAAGCCATCGCTAGAGTTCTTGTGAACCACAGCCGTTTGTTTCGTGCATAGTCATAGGTACATAATAACGTGCTATTGCAGATAAGCTCACATCGAGTCGCATTCAAATTACTAACTGACGACTACATTGTGAAAAAGGGAAACTGGATCACACGGGTTCACGATGGCTCAGGGGTAAGATAAACCACGCAAAAATACATTCTTTGAAAATTGCTCGCACTTTACGGAGGGCACCTAGGATGTTCTCAAGCGGTGAGTGTGTAAATGAAAGTGTGTTTGTACTGTGTGTAAAAGCCTGACAGTATCTGTGATGGTTTACGGGAGGCTTACTGTGCCTTTAAGATATCCTGTCGAAGATACGCGTTTCTCAAACCAAACAGAGCCTTATTGAAGCATTTTAGGTAACCTTTCTTTCGCTCGGCTTCCTGACGAGTGGGCAAAAACTGATTCTATCAAAATAAGTTTTGTGTGAATATTTATGTTCACTTAAAAGACCGTTGGGTCGAATTATCTGTGAATGTGTTGCTTTGTCAATAACAAACGTCCCAACAACCTACCTTTCTTGTTTTTAAAAAAAATTCTTTTTACGGGCTTACAGGTGAGTTTACATCAAGCACTACATTTGAGTACAAAAAGGAATCCTGGAATGCCGAAGAAGAAGAAGAAGAAGAGTACAAAAAGCTAACTTCCAAGACATAACTTGAGTTTTAACATGTTTGTCCGTTTTTGATTTCTCACCTTTTAGCACATGGCGTAATTGAGGTTCAGAAAGGAAACAAAGGAATATCTCTCTGATGGGAGAAAAGTGAGGTTTACGGAAAATGCTTTTCAATTATGTATAGCTAAAGAGTTACAAACCAAAAAACAAGAAGAGTTAAGGCCAAGCAAATATATGTTGGTTTAGGGTAACGTGACCAAAAACGATAGGGTCGGTAGGTCGGCTTTTTTTTTTTTAATTTTTAATTATTTTTTAAATGAAGTCGATTTTAAAAGGGGTTACTTTTCTTAGTCTCGATATGGTTCGCAAAATGTGCCAAAAGTTTTTTTTTTTTATTTTTATTTTTTTAAATGAAGTCGATTTTAAAGGAGGTTACTTTTCTTAGTCTCGATATGGTTCGCAAAATGTGCCAAAAGTTTAGTTGGGTTTTTTTTTAATGAAAAAAACGTTTTAGTGTCGGCGGGAAAAAATAGGGTCGGTCGGGTTACCCTAAACCAACATATATTTTCATTTGGCCTAAGTTATTAATTCAGGACAAAACTGACCATTCACAAGAGCTCATCGCCTTGTCTGTCGCAGTTGTGTGTCAAATTGTTTGTCCAGTATAACGATCAAAGTTGTTGTAAATATTTCGTTTTGCCTTGGTATTAAACGTTTCGATCACTTGAACCTTTTTTGCTGTTGTTTCATTCTGGATTATCTGTTTCGGATTTATGAACCGCTAATGCAACCATTCCATGTTTACAGAAAGTACTCCTGTTGATGAAAAACGCTTCCTCTAACGGTAATAACTTCTTCTACCTCTTCTGCTTCTTCTTCTTCTTCTTTTTCTTCTTCTTCTTCTTCTTTTTCTTCTTTTCTTCGATAATGGGCTTAATTAAACCAACACGGTTTTTACGTGATTGAACTTTTTACCCCGCCATTTAGGCAGTCATACGCCGCTTTCGGGGGATGTAAGGGTAAAGATAACCATTCAGCAATTTCAACACAAATCAAAAATACCCTTGTCCTCTGCTAGGAAGGTCAACGCAAAATAAAGAAGGCGCGGGGGGAGGGGGAAGGAAGGGGGGGGGATTCTTTTGTGAACGAATTCAAGGATACAAACATAAAGTCTGGTCATTAACGGCTAACTCTTCCATCCGAGACAAATATCCTTGTCATCATTTTCACGAGTTTTCATTCACAAGCACTTGGGAAATAAATCTCATGTTCCCCGGGGAATAAATCCCCTGTTACCATAGTTGCAGGAAGCCCTATTACATGGATAATCAAAAGCAAACCCAATAGAAACGCTCGAGGATTCTTCGGCTCTTTTCATTGGCGTTTCCCCAGAGCTAAACAGACGACAAGACACTGCTTTGCAAAGTTCCAAAAACCAACTGGCAAACTGGCAAAAGTAAACAAAAAAACAAAACTACTTCAATAAATTCGTCACAAACAAATGAAACCTACCGATATGTTATGTCTTCTTACAAAGTCATGGAGTGCGTGTATCTGTGTTTCGATACACAGACGTTCGGAGAAACACGAACGTCAAGTTAAAGTAAAACGACACCTGACACACACATTTTGACCCGTGCACAAGACGTTGTATCGATAAACGAAGCACAAATAAGAAACAATAATAAAAGCAAGAAAATAGCAACACGATATGCAAACATCTAACAGAGCCGAGCAAGCAGAATGACAGGTCTAATGAAAAACAAAGAGGTACCGAGTCGGAAACAAGATCGCGATTCTTTCCTTCGCTGCACGACGCAAATCTTCTGTGACCTTTGACCAAACGTAGCTTCCACATTCGATCACTCAGCTTAATATTTACAACAGAAAGCCGAGGGGGTGGAATACCGAGATGAACCTACAGAACTGTGCATCCTCAAACCTGACATATTCATCCCAACTCATTTAATGAACTCAAAAACACAGAAAGTTGCTTTCACACGCCATCTTTGATTGCCAGTGGTTATCAAACCGGGACCCGTGTGGTTATCAGCACGGAACCCGTGTTTCAAAGCATGGCTCCCTGGGTTGATTGTGCACTTGTTTTCTCACTACCAAAATGATGACAAAAACGATGTTTGATGGTTTGTTGACAGACCAGCTTTTTTGTCGGTCCTCGGGGGGCATATCGACTTTTGTTTCATATTTATTGACCGCGGCCTTCGGCCTTGGTCAATAAATATGAAACAAAAGACGATATGCTCCCCCTCGGACAGACAAAAAAGCTGGTCTGTCAACAACCCATCAAACATCTTATATTGTCCCGATTTGTCGTGCTCCGCTAAACACATTGCAACACACTCATGGGATTGCTGTACTCTAGAGGCCAAGTTGTCGATTTGTCGTGCTCCGCTAAACACATTGCAACACACTCATGGGATTGCTGTACTCTGGAGGCCAAGTTGT
>NW_027126746.1:0-10000 GCF_037325665.1 Littorina saxatilis | reverse complement strand
TGAAGAAATCACGAACCACGAATGCGCTATCAAGTGTTGAAATTATGTCGTCAACATCTTTTCAGATCTTGCGTGCGACACCATCTTGCGTTCAACATAAAATGTCACTACCTTATCGAGTTTAATGGGTAAAACTAACTATTTGTTGTCTTAGTTTAATCTTCTTAATTAAAAGCGTAATAAAACCGAACTTCCAAGATGAATTTTAATTGAGATTAGCGAAAGAGCGGGCACGCAATTCGACCTTAAAAGTAAAAGAATGATAACACGAGCGTTTGTCGTGTTGTCTTGCGTGCAACACATTGTCCAAAAAGGAAAATGTATATTTTTCTCAGACGTTTTTTAAGTTGAAACCTTGAAACTTCACACACATTTGGGGTTTAATCGCCCCCATGCATGGTAAAAGTCTTGTTGACCCTTGTCAGATTTCAAGGTCACGGCTGGGTCACATGTGGTTCAGAAAACGGATGAAACATATTTTTTCAGAGATTGTTGAAGCTAGAACCTTCAAACTTCAAACAACGCTTTTGCTTAATGATTGTTCAACATGGAGAATTCAAGGTTGATCCTTGAGAAATGTGAAGGTCATAGCAGGGTCTCGTGTGGGTAAAAATGAGATTGTTCGGACACTGCATGTAGCATGGAACGACAAAACATAAGTCATGTCATATTTCAGATATCAGTACATTTACAAATGGACAACACCAGCAAACATGAACCAAGTCTGGTCGACCTTAGTCAAATGTCAAGGTCAAAGTGGCGTTATGGTTTGGGTAAAAAAAAAAGGAAATTGTATTGAACTTCAATTTATATAAAACCAAAGTCTGGTTGATCTGTTTTAAGATTTAAGGTCAAATCTGTTATTTAAGGTCAAATCAAATAGAAATTTGTTGATGCTTAAATCTTTGAAACTTCCAACAGGTTTGAGGTTTGACAACTTCTGGACTTTGAAATCTGGTATGGTTGAGCCTGGTAATATTAATTGGTCAAAACATCAAGATCAACAATTATAAAATAAGCACTTTCACCAATGTCAAGTGAGCAATAGCAGCAAACGTGAGTCTTATAAAGATTATCACTTTTTGTGTGACCTCAACTTGACCCCTCTGAATGCTCTCAATCATGGAAATTGACCACACTTTGATTATAACCAAACAACATCAAAACTTTGGAATGTGTGAAGTTTCAAAGGTGTTGCTTAAAAGGCGTTCGTGAAAATGACAATTGTATGTGTCTGACTTCAATGCGACCCCGCTGCGACCTTGACGTTTGATTTTATCAACCAGACTTTCATCATGTGTGAATGACTTCAAACACTATAAAACTAGTTGAAGAAATTGACAATTTTTCAAAGTTTAAGCCAGATGGCACTGCTGTGACCTTGAAATTTGACAAACATTAACCAGGCGGTCACCTTTTTTAGAAAATATCCTTAAAGGATCTTTAACCTTACTGTGACCTTGGAATTTGATGAGGTTTAATTTAACTTGCGTAGTGTGCCAAGTTTCAAGGCCCTAGCTTCAAAAACATATGAGAAAACCTCATTGAAAAATGTATATGTTTGACCTCAACGCGACCCTGCTGTGACCTTGACTTTTTCAACCAGACTTTAATCGTGTGTGAACATTATACACTAGAACTGTGTGTATTTTCAAAGCTCGTGCTATAAACGCGCTGAATAAATTGAAAATATTCCACATTTGGACCAGATGTGACCCCGCTGTGACCTTGAACTTTGACAAAGATTAACCAGCAGGTCACTTTTAATGAGGTTTTATAAAAATGCTGAAAGTATGTGAAGTATGTAAAGTCTAACTGATCTAGTATTAAAACATGTAAGACGTGACAACGACAATTTTCCAGTTTGCAAAGGAAATTTAACCTCGCTGTGACCTTGAAATTCAATGTTGTTTAATGTGATGTGCACCATACCTGGAGGTCATTATACTTTGGTTGTGTGCCAAGTTTCAAAGCCCTAGCTTTAAAAACGTGCGAGATAACCTTAATGTTATGACTCAGTGCCGTTTTGAATGATATAACGAACAAAATTATCGTTATTTGTAAAATCATTTGGGTAAATTTATCTTTTCTTTTCGTAATTGGGTTCCAGCATCTGTTGTCTTAACAAAAATCACAATATCAGTCGTGTTTGTCAACTTTTATTTTTTAGCCCCTTTGTCCGCTTTTCGTGCGCACCTTTTGGCACTTAGTCACATGTAGTAGTCGCAAGAAGCAAGCAAGCAACCTACCACTCAATGAAGTCAAATTAATGCGCGCAATACTCAATCTATACAACTACAGCAACAAACAGTAAGTAATGGGATATGAGATTTGAGTCGAAACGTATTGGATTGGATGGATAAGATGTATAGTCCAGTGAGGTTACCCTCATGGAAATTCGGGCTGCTTTCTCCCTGGGGAAAGCGAGCTGCCATACAATATACGGCGCTACCCATATATATATTTTTTTTTCCTGCATGCGTGTATTCATGTTTCCTGAGACTTAATGCCGTGTGAGATGGAATTTTTTTTTTAACTTTATTCCAAGTCCCACGGGTATTTGATGGACATTTGTATCTATGCCTATACAATTTTGCCAGGAAAGACCCTTTTGTCAATCGTGGGATCTTTAACGTGCACACCCCAATGTAGTGTACACGAAGGGACCTCGGTTTTTCGTCTCATCCGAAAGACTAGCACTTGAACCCACCACCTAGGTTAGAAAAGGGGGGAGAAAATTGCGGCCTGACCCAGGCCTGAACACGCAACCTCTCGCTTCCGAGCGCAAGTGCGTTACCACTCGGCCACCCAGTCCTCTTATGCTATCAATTTTGCTTTTCTTTGAGTGTGGAAGTAGCTAGCACAAAGCAAGCAAGTAACCAAGCAAACCGGCAAGTTCGCTCGTGGACGGAGCATGCACTAAGGCACAACATTTGCAAATCGGTTCCAACGCGTCAAACAAAACGTTCATACCCTCGGGACGAAGGTTCTTACCAACATTAATTCACTTATTTAATTTGTTTTTATTATAAACGAGGAAAGCCGTCGTGGATTGTTGTGGATAGCCATCAAAGAAACACAATTACAGAAACAAAAAGATAAAGAAAAGAGAGAAAAAGGAGGAAAGAAGAGAGAAAATCACAGAGAAGAAAACCGCTTTCAGCGAAAATTCCCTCGCTACACCAGAGAGGTTGGAAAATCTCTATTGTGTCACAGTGATTCCAACAATCAGATAAAAGTCGACAATTACAGACACATATCAGCCGTTTAGTTTTCACTCCCCTTCATTGAAAAAAAAAGTCAAAATAACCGCACGGTCGGGGGAAAATAAGCGGTTGGAGCGTTGTTGATCCAATTTCACAAGCCAATCATGAGGGTGCGAAGAAGACAAAGAGTCTAGGATCAATGCACCCGTTCTACCCCTTTCTGGTTCCTTGCCAGAGTGTACCCGGTGCACTTTTTGCCGGGTAGATTGCGGAAGTACCCGAGGGACTGCCGTGTTATTATTATTTTCCTTTTCGTTTGGTTATTTTTTGCTCTGCTTTGTTTTTATTTTTCTCTGAGAGAGTTAGTACTTGTGTGACCTGGAAGTCTTCTAGATTTTGAACCTTTTCTCCACACTGACACACGCACAGGCAACATCCAGACTTGCAGACAGACAGACAGCTATATCTGCATTCACAGGCATAGACACTACGTTAATTTGCACGCAATCATGGACACACGCAATTTTGCACACTAACATTCTCTATCTCTTTCTTGAAATGTACGGACAGACAGACAGACAGACAGACGGATGGGCGGACGGACGGACGGACGGACGGACGGACGGACAGACGGACGGACGGACGGACGGACGGACGGACGGACGGACGGACGGACGGACGGACGGACAGACGGACGGACGGACGGACAAACAGACAGACAGACAGACAGACAAAGACAGAGTCACCGGCAGATTGACATACCATTCTATTAAGTGTTCTTTTAGAGAGAGAGCGACAAAGAGAGATAGAGATAGAAAGAGAGAAAGAGAGAGTGAGAGAAGGAGAGAAAGAGGGGGCGAGAGAGAGAGAGATAGAGAGAGAGAGAGAGGGAGAGGGAGAGAAAGAGAGGGAGAGAGATAGAGAGAGAGAGAGAGAGAGAGGGAGAGAGAGAGAGGGAGAGAAAGAGAGGGAGAGAGATAGAGAGAGAGAGAGAGAGAGGGAGAGAAAGAGAGGAAGAGAGAGAGAGAGAGAGAGAGAGAGACAGGGAGACAGAGAGACAGAGACAGAGACAGAGGGAGATCCCACCTCCCCTTTTTGTCACGCCTCCCCGTCACAATTCCTGACAACCCTCCCCCTCATAACGTCCCTGCCCAACCAACACCCCCTACCACACCCCCGCTACACCCACCCTACCCGGCCATCCTCCAACCTGTGCAGATAAGCCGAATTTCAGATGGAATGGATGAAATTGATGAATAAATCACCAGTGGTTTTGTTGACAGTAGCGGTGTCAATTCCAAGCTGGAATTAGACAGAAACCAGCTTTTTGTGACAGGAAAACTATCAATAGAGGAGAATGCCAGTGGCGATAATTGTTTTCTTAAACCCCCGCACCTTCTTCCGGTTTTACCCCTTTTTTTCATGATTTCACTTTGCTTTATAGAATTATTGAGATTGGCAGATTTGGGTTACACTGGTACTACGACCTTACAAAAAAGTAACTTTGAGGATAACAGTCGCTTGTTCATTTCAATGCTTGTTATTTTCTCAGGTGCCAGGAGAATGGTTCCGGATAACTCTCACTTACTGTATTACGCATGCCGTGTGCATTTAGAGTGCTTACTTCCCTTTGTTTATCACACCTACACGAAGTAAACTCGGCAAAAACATTATTGCACCCATTTTCGTACCCCCCCCCCCCCCCCCCCCCCCGTGACTATTCTGAAGTTTAGTCCATTTTTTTTTATTGGTACCTGACGTTTTCGTCGGATCAATTTTGGGGGTACCATCATTTGGAAGGAGGTCGCTTGCCCTCTGTAAAAGAAATCTTTGACCCTAAAAGTGTGCCAGCCGAATAGCCAAGTTGAGTAGCTTTCATAGCAAGGGAAAGTTTGAATGAAATAACATGGGAATGGACGTTTTACGAAAACGAGTGCAATGATGTTGTTGCCGAGTTTAGATTATTATTGCAACAAACGTCTTTTGAATGGTGTGGAGAACGGAGGCATTAAATAGGTTAGATTCTTAGCTTGATGGTGTATTTCGCTGTGGTTTAGATTTGTTTTTGTACACAGTTAAACAGTTAAACAACTTCTCCCCGAAAATAACTGAAAAATAACCAACAAAATAACGCATGAAAAATTTGTTTTTCATCACGCCAAGGGCAAATGTTAACTAATAAATGAAAAATTCAATGACTATTCAGAGTGAGAAAATATGTCTTCAAAGAACGGGAATCATTCTTTGCTTTAAAAATTCAAACAAAAAAAGAAACAGTCAAGAACGCAAACAAACAAACAAGCAAACAAACAAACAAACAAACAAAATAACAAACAAACGATCAAATGAACAAACAAACAAACAAAATAACAAACAAAATAACAAACAAACAAATTAACAAACAAACGATCAAATGAACAAACAAACAAACAAACAAACAAACAATGTTCGCAAAAACACAGGCATTATAAACAGACAAACAAACAAGCAAGCAGACAAACTGACAGGACCGGGCAGGCAACTAAGCAAGAAAGAAGCCAACAAAGAGACTTTTGGCGCGTCAAGAAAAGTCTGCACCAGTGCCAGATAAGCTTACCTGGATTATTAAGACAAGAAATCAAAACTACCAACAACAAAAAACACCGAACCATCTCATCCTCAGCTCTTCCTAGATCTTCCACATTAACCCAAATGCACTCAGAACGAAAATATCACACAGGACTTTTGTTTGTTTGTTTGTTTGTTTGCTTAACGCCCAGCCGACCACGAAGGGCCATATCAGGGCGGTGCTGCTTTGACATTTAACGTGCGCCACACACAAGACAGAAGTTGCAGCACAGGCTTCATGTCTCACCCAGTCACATTATTCTGACACCGGACCAACCAGTCCTAGCACTAACCCCATAATGCCAGACGCCAGGCGGAGCAGCCACTAGATTGCCAATTTTAAAGTCTTAGGTATGACCCGGCCGGGGTTCGAACCCACGACCTCCCGATCACGGGGCGGACGCCTTACCACTAGGCCAACCGTGCCGGTATATCACACAGGACTGGCTACTGGTCTTAATTGTCATCAATAGTTACGGTCGTTGTAGTTTCCTCCAATTCAAACCTGAACAGTTCGAACCTGCACCGGAATTCAACAACTGCACACCGGCGCGATATGATATTATAGGAAAAAAAACCCACCAGTAATGAAAACAAAAACATTTATTTTTTTTATTTTTAAATCCTCAAAATCTGAATCGTGGTTCTACGATTGGACGATGATGCGATAAGATTGAATAAAAAGAACACTCCCCCACCCCCTCTTAAAAAGGGGGTGAAAAGAGGACTGAAGTAATGAATGTTTCTTCTCTCCCTCGAAGAAGTCACTAGGTACGATGCGTGGTAAAAAAAAAAAAAAATGCAATCAGCTGAGCATTTTCTTTCTTTTCTTTCAAATTCGCCGCCATAACCTTCGATTTTTCTTTTTTTGTGTGGACCTGTGACACATAACCAATCTCATCAACCAGTTTGGAAGGATACGATTTGTTCACGCAATAGCCCTCTATGGCAGACGTACGCGTTAATTACGAAGCCAGACGCGTATACTACGAAGAAGGTAGGGGGGGGGGGGGGGGGGGGTTGAGGAGGGATGAGAGATACGCGATTAGGGGAAGAGAGGGGGGATGCCAGAGGATGAGGAGTCAAAATAAGAAGACAAAATGGACAGAAAAAAACGTAACATTTCTCTACAGGGGGGAAAGGGGGGAGGGGGGTGAAGGGGAGGGGGGCGAGGTATTAGAATAAGAAAATGTCCTTTCAGAAAGGCCAGTACCGGCGACGCGTTGCGAATCCACGCACCAAAAAGAAGTATAGTTCAGGGTCAGAAAAAAACGAAAGAAAAAAAATCTAGCACGGTTGTCTTCTGACACAATCCATCGCTTCAACCGGCAGACGATTTCGCGCGGTAGCCCAGAACGAGGGCAGCTTCCGGTTTTCGAGGCGGGCAGAAGCCGAGACTGTCCTTATCTGCTCTCTGCGCATGACAGGAAATCGATACGACGTCACGGTTGCCTTGAATAGGCTGGCCACGCTTGATTGCCTTCCTATGCCGCTCGTGTTTTTCCTTGCGCGCCAAGCGTGCAATGTTTTAGTTGGGAAACAAGCAGAAGGGGGCGCGACTGACTGGAAGAGAGAGAGACTGAGACTGAGAGAGAGAGAGAGAGAGAGGAGAGAGAGAGAGAGAGAGAGAGAGAGAGAGAGAGAGAGAGAGAGAGAGAGAGAGAGAGAGAGAGAGAAAGAGAGAGAGGGAGAGAGAGCGAGAAAGAGAGAGAGGGAGAGAGAGAGAGAGAGAGAGAGAGAGAGAGAGAGAGAGAGAGAATTGAATTGAATTGATTGAATTGAACTTTATTTTACAAGGATTTAGATTTAAGGCTACGCCTTTTCTTACAATCTGTCATTGGGACGCATAGACACAATTATATAATTAAAAAAAATTAAAATGAAAAGAGAGAGAGAGCGAGAGAGAGAGAGAGAGAGGAGAGAGAGAGAGAGAGAGAGAGAGAGAGTGTCACGTTTCAATATATCACTTAAGGTGATTATGAACCGGTTAATTACTACTAATTAACTAACCACACCACGACCCACTCTCGCAGTCATACAATTAAATAGAGTCAACAAAAGTATAAGTTTCAGACGCCTGTTTATGTATAAACTCTCCACCTCCCTCGAGCCTTCACTCAAAATATGTTCCTTTTACGTTCTCAACACGTAAAAAACCAGTGTTCACTGACACAATGCCAGTAGTATGTAGAAAATTATAGGAACACGCTGAACCCGTGTAAATATAGTTAAATGTGAATGTTCTGTTCGAAAAGCTCTAGTTCGTGCAGGTGTCACACACCCCACGTTGTCACTACTCCAATGAAATCATAGATACGAAAAGACAACGGTGGTCAACGGGGTGCGTACGACATGGTGCACTTAGCTTTATCTCTGCTGCTGCTGCTTAGCCGGTATGCTGGTTAGTCGGTTCGCTGGTTAGCCGGTCCGCCGGTTCGCTGGTTAGCCGGTCCGCTGGTTAGCCGGTCTCCTGGTTAGCCGGTCTCCTGGTTAGCGTAGCCTCAACAGTTCCCGCCAGAGTCAGCCGTGCAGATGTTACAGGAACACGAAACGAACGAATCGGATCGAACGAATCGAATCGAAGGCTGCAAACAGAAAGCATCGGTGCACTAAACATGTCAGCTACCCCTCACCCACCACCTTAAAACATGTCATCTTTAAATATCTCATCGAGCACGTGGGCCTGCACAAAACGGACTTTTTACAACAACAAAACAGCCATTTTCCGTCCTTCTCTCCCTATCTGCAAAAACCATATACAGATTAGTATTTTAGCGTCACAGAGAGTTAATTATGCGCTAACCTGGAAAGAACAACAGAGAGTATTTCATTCCACAACACAGACTCATCAACAGCGTTAAATAATGATTTATTACCTCAAAAGCCTATGATTGTAACTCTCAATGGAAGCAAAGTCCGCCTCCTCCCTGGAACAGCCTCTGTTCGTCAACAGTGACCAAAACCTCCAGAACCCCTTGTCGAATCCTTATGCGAAAGCCATCGCCGACGAAGGAATGTTGACGACTTGTCCTCAGCAAAACATGTGGCAGTGGAAGTTCCCCTAGAGTGCCGAATATAATATTCGGTGAAAAACCATCATACTCTAGAAACTGTATTAGATCCTTCCCCTTCTGCCGCTGGGTGTCAAGTGTCCCGTACTCGTGTCTCTGTCAGACAACCTAGCCAAAATACACGTGACTGACCTTGTCACAAAACCAGTCCAGCTATACACAATTCTGCCTCCCCAAGCAGAAAAAGACACGAGAAACTCAATCCGTGAAAATCCCGTGTGCGCTGTCAGCAAAAAACCGTCAGCCCTATGATAGCAGAAACCCGCACTGTGAAGCTCGTGCGTTTCAAAACATCCGTGTTCGTTGAGCACTGTCAGCAAACTCTGCTGTGTCCAATATCACGCACAGGCGCTTTCTATCATAACCGACCAAGAACAGGCACTCCACTGAGTGACGCTTTCCTGGTCTCTGTCACCCGATCGTGACACACCTCCCCTCTTCAAGACGAAACCTCGGTTTCGCTCACAGTCATGTTCTCCTCTACTGCCCGAGAGAGAAAGTCAGCTCCAACATTGTTGGCGCCCGGAATGACGCGTACCGTGAATTGGTACGGTTGGAGAATCAACGCCCAGCGCATAAGTCTGGCGTTTGCCAACCTTGCAACCTGAAGATATTGCAGAGGTTGATGGTCCGTCTCCAGACAGAAAGGTCGTCCGTACAGGTACGCTTCGAACTTCTGGATGCCCCAGACAATGGCGAGACACTCGCGTTCAACCGTTGCATACGCTGCCTCGGCCGAGGTCAGCTTACGGCTGGCGAAGCAAACAGGGTGCAAAAACCCCCTCTGTCTCCTGAAGCAACACTGCCCCAAGTCCCTTCCCTGAAGCGTCTGTCCTCAGCACGAAGTCCTTGTTCAGGTCTGGTAGTCGGAGGATAGGCTGACTGGTGAGTCGCCTCTTCAGGGTGTTGAATGCGGAGCTGCATTCCTCAGTCCACACTACAACGGTCGGTTGTAGTTTCTTGGTAAGGTTGGTCAGTGGTAGTGCGATTTCGGCAAGTGCGGGATGAAGCGTCTGTAGAAGCTGGCTAGGCCCAGGAAAGACATGACTTCTTTCTTCGTGCGCGGTGGCTCCGCCTCCCGAATCTTCTGGATCTTGTCGTCCTCTGGAACAAGCA